>NC_086100.1:154217145-154517145 GCF_963921235.1 Mobula hypostoma | reverse complement strand
AGAAATGAGAAGAGATCCTCAATGATGGATGCCAGCTTCTCGAGGTGTCACCTTTTGAAGATGTCTTCAACGGTGAGGAGGTTTCTGCTGTGATCAAGCTGACTATGTCTACAACCCTCTGAAGCCTCTTATTTATTAACCTATTGGTGTCTCCATACCAGAGGTGATGCAATCAGTCAAAAATGCTCCCCACAGTACATCTGTGGAAATTTACCAGGGTCTTTGGTGACATATCAAATCTCAAACTCCTTATGAAATACAAGTGCTGGCATGTCTTGGTCATTATTACATCAATATGCTGGGCCTTGGATAGATTCGCTAAGATGTTGACGTCCAGGAACTTTCTACTGCTGACCCCTCAATGAGGATTGATGTCTTCTTCCAATTTCCCCTTCCTGAAGTCTACAATAAATTCTTTGGTCTTAATGGTATTGAGTAAGTGGTTGCTGTGGCGACATCACTCAACCAGCCAATCTACTTCATTCCTGTACACTTCCTCATCGCCATCTGAGTTTCTGCCAACAACACTGGTTTCACTGGTGAATTTAAAAATGGCAATTGAGATCAACCTAGCCACACAGTCATGATTATAGAGGGAGTTAAACAACAGGCTAAGCACAAATCCTCAAAGTGCACCTGTATTGATTGTCAGCAAAGAGGACATGTTCTCATCAATCCATACTGACCGTAGTCTCTCGAGGAAGTCAAGAATTCAGCTGCAGAAGAGAGGCAAAGAGGCTCAGGTTTTGAAGCTTGTTGATTTAGTACCAAGGGGATGATAGTGTTGAACACCAAGCTATAATCACTAAACAGCAGCCTGATATAGCTATTGCTGCCATCCAGGTGATCCAAGGCCCAGAGGAGAGCCAGTGTGATTGCATCTGCTGTGACGGTATGCAAATTGCACTGGGTCCAGGATTATGAATTAATTCTAGTCAACCTCTCAAAGAACTTCATCACAGTAGATGTAAGTGCTACCAGATATTTGAGATAGCTCATCCTGCTCTTCTTGGTCACAGGCATGATTGACACCCTTTTGAAGTGGATGGGAACCACCAGATGCAACGGTTGAAGATGTCCTTGAATATTGTAGCCAATCGGCACAGATTTTCAGCATACACCAAAGGGGCCTGACATCGTGAGAGGGCTCACCCTTTTGAAGGGTGATCCGACATCGGCCTCTGAGACAGAGATCACAGGGTCACCAGATACTGTGGGTATTCTCCGTTTCAAAGCATGCATAAAAGGCGTTGAGTTCATCAGGGATAGAAGCATCATTGCCAACTATGCTGTCAGGTTTCGCTCTGAGGGAACATGATATTCCATTAGTTCCACTTCCCTGTATTTTCCTTGACATTAGATACGTCAAGTGTGCATGCATCCCACGGTGAGAAGGAGAAAGTTTAAAGATGTGTGGAGTAAGATTTTTTTTGATTTCAAAGTGTCAGGATTTTGGAACAGAAACGGGGGAGTGATGGAAGCAAACATGATAATGGGTATTTAGAAGACTGTTAGATACAGTAACATGCAAAAGTCTGAAGCACTCATACACAGCTAAGGTGCCTTAGACTTTTGACCAGTACAGTAGTAGTTTTATGTATTGCACTGTCTTGCTGCCATAAAAAGAAATAAATTTCGGTGCGACTTCCGAGTCATCAAGGGAATGGCGGCGTAAGGAGAAGGTCTCTCGACAAAAAAGAAGGTAAACTGCCCCAAAATCGAATTTAGACAAATACTTAA
The DNA here is from genome assembly GCF_963921235.1 of Mobula hypostoma. Lineage (NCBI taxonomy): Eukaryota > Metazoa > Chordata > Chondrichthyes > Myliobatiformes > Myliobatidae > Mobula > Mobula hypostoma. The sequence goes on along the minus strand of NC_086100.1, from coordinate 154,515,405 downwards.
TATTGCATAACTATATTAATAAAAGGGGCAAGGATGATGTCTAAGAACAAGATTAAAAACTCCGCTCCGAAGGCTGATAAACATAAAGAGACGCAGCAAGGCGACGGGCCTAGCTCTCCCACGGCAAGCCAGGACGGAGATAATGAGGGGGAAATCGGTGACTCTGTCTTTGATTCTCGGAGAGATTTGCGAGTTCCGACAAGATAACAGCAAACAGCTGGAAGATATTAAAGGAGAAATAGTAAAAACTAACTCGTGGATAGATGAAGCCGAAGTGAGGATTGTTGGAATTGAAGAGAAGCTACAAAACGCCGAGGAAGTGATAGCAGAAATGCTGAAGCTACAAGACCAGCTCCAGTGGAAACTAATAGATCAAGAAGGCCGCTCGAGAAGGGAAAATGTGAGGATCTACGGAGTTCCCGGAGGAACTGAAGGTAAACCCGGATTGATGATTCCCTTCATAGAGAAGCTGCTTAGAGAGAACCTTGATATACCAGCCGCAAAAGACCTACAGATAGAAAGAGCTCACCGCGCGTTGGCACCACAGCCTCCGGCAGGCGTCCAGCACAGATCGATTCTGATCAGATTTCTCAGTTACAGAACGAAGGAAGAGGTGCTTAAAAGGGCATGGCAAAAGAAAGGTTTCATGTGGAACAACTGTAAAATCAGTTTAGACCACAACTACGCACCGGGGATTCTTGCCAGACAGAAGGAATATACGGAAACACGGAGAGTCCTGAAGGAAAACAACATCAGATTCCAGACCCTGTATCCAGCTCGGCTGAGAGTCTTTTACGACGAAGGGACAAAAACTTACGCTACGGTGGAGGAGGCAACGTCGGACCTGGCGGACCGGGGACTACCTATTAAAGTTATCACCCAACCGGAGTCGCTACTGGAGAGGATTCGGCAGAAGTCGTGGCAGTTAGTGGGGCGAGGACGCTCCACTCGAACCAGAGTGTCAAACTACAAGGAAAAGCTGCAAATATTCAGATGTGAATGTACAGAGAACACAGATTAATTAAGAGAAATGACTGAAAAGAGTAAATCGGACTTAAAGGTAAAATGAAAACTGGTAACTGAAAATAAACTAGGCAGAATAACTTGAATGATAGCAATTTGGTCGAGACATAAATAGGAGAAAATTCTCTATGATTATTCAAACTGCTGAGGGCCCTCTAACACAGGGTGAAGATAGAGGTTATCCCTCTGAACTGAGGCGGGTCGGTGCTCAGGCCTCACTGTGGGAAGTCGGGAAAAATTTTCAAATGTTATACATTCAGAAATGTCTAGGGTGTGGTTATATGTCTTGGTTTACTGTTGAGAAGGGATTGCTTACTGTTTGGTTAGAAAAGGAGAGTGTTTTTTTTCTACTAGAGAAAAATGCAAACTGAATTGGTAAAAATAATTTCCTATAATGTTAATGGGGTTTTGAATCCAATTAAAAGAAATAAGATTATGTCTAAATTGAAAAAAGAGAGGGCACAAATAGCTTTCCTCCAGGAAACACATATGAGCCAATCTGAACATGGAAAATTAAAAAGAATGGGCTTTAAGCATTTATTTTATTCATCATATAAATTGAGTCACAAAAGAGGGGTAGTGACTTTAATATCAAATACTCTTAATTATGAACATATTTCAGAGACTAAAGACAAAGAAGGACGGTTCGTAAAAATCACAGGAAGAATAGAAGGTACAGAAATAACATTGCTGAATGTTTATGCTCCTCCAGGTTGTGAATGGTCATTTTATAGACACATTTTTGACCTAATGGTCAGTTCTCAAGGGGTAGTAATTTGTGGAGGGGATTTTAATATTAGATTAAATCCTATATTAGATTCTTCAAGAATAGTTACTCAGAATAAACCTCTGATTCGGAAAGTGAATTCATTGATGGAGGAGTTGGGAATTATAAATGTCTGGAGGGAATTACACCCTACTAGTAAAGATTATACATATTACTCTTTCCCTCATTCAGCCTATTCAAGGATAGACTATTTCTTTATCTTTAATACAGATAGACTCAGGATAAAAAACTGTAATATTGCAACAATTGATCTGTCGGATCATAGCGCAGTCTCCATGTCTCTAATCCTGGAAAGGAAAATGAGGAAAACACTATGGAGGCTAAACTCACATATACTCAATAACCCAAAAGTAATGGAGAGATTAAGGGGAGAAATCAAAGAATATCTAGACCTTAATGACACAGGAGAAACATCACCAGTGATCTTATGGGCTACATTGAAAGCTGTACTGAGAGGGAAAATTATTTCCATTACCATTCACATGAAAAAAAATCAATGCACAAAAATTAGCAGACCTTCAAGGAAAATTAAAACAACGTCAAGTTGTAGATAGCAACAAAAGTAATTCAAATCGAAAACAGGAAATTAGGAAATTGCAAAGTGAAATTGACGATATTTATACGTTGGAAACTCAAAGAAATTTTCTTTACCTGAGACAAAAGAATTATGAAGTAGGAGGTAAATCAGCTAGATTATTAGCATATAAATTACGAAAACAACAAGCAGACAATACAATTCATAAAATAAAGAATCCAAAGACAAAGCCTGTGGAGAGTACAATAGGGAAAATTCAAGAGAGTTTTGAAACATATTATCGAGAGCTGTACTCCCAACCCCGGGCCCCCAATGAGCCCTATATAGACAGTGTATTGAATTTTTTAGATCTACCTAAACTTACAGATTTACAAAATTAAAGTTTATTAGAACCAGTAACTGTCAAAGAACTGAACATGGCCATCTCTAGGTTAAAGGCTGGAAAGTCCCCGGGTTCTGATGGGTTTACCTCAGAGTGGTACAAGTCCCTGAAGACACAGTTAGCCCCATTACTACTTAACACCTTTAATTGGATCTTGCAGAGAGGAGAAACTCCACCTTCCTGGAGAGAAGCGATTATTTCAGTTATTCCTAAAGAGGGTAAAGATAAACTAGAATGTGGCAATTATCGGCCAATTAGTGTTCTTAACTTAGATTGCAAACTATTTACATCTATATTAGCGCACAGATTGGAAAAGCTTTTACCTGGCCTAATCCACTTAGACCAGACTGGATTTATTCAACAAAGACAAACACAGGACAACATAAGGAGAACTCTGCACATATTAGAACAGGTTAATAAGAACGAGACAGAGACAATGGTAGTAGGATTGGACGCTGAGAAAGCTTTTGATTTGGTTAGTTGGGCATTCCTACACAGAGTGTTAGGAAGATTCAGCTCTCAAGGAAAGTTTATTAAAGTAAATCAGACTCTATATGACAGCCCTACAGCCCGAATTAAGATAAATGGGGACCTCTCTGACTCCTTCATTTTAGAGAGAGGCACTAGACAGGGATGCCCAATTTCTCCTCTCCTTTTTGCGCTATATATTGAACTGCTTGCCCAACTAATAAGACAGAGCGAAATCGTAAAAGGTATCAAGGTGGCAGGGATTGAACAGAAAGTGGCGTTATTCGCAGATGATGTTTTGGTCTATCTGAGTGAACCAGAAAAATCATTTATAGGATTGTTTACACTGTTGGATGACTTTGGGAAAATATCAGGTTATAAAATAAATGTAAAGAAAACGCAGGTTATGTCCCTAAATTATACACCATCCAAAAAATTGCAGGATACATACGATCTTAAGTTGGAAGCTAAATCATTAAAATATTTAGGAATAACCCTGCCGAAGGATCTTTCAACACTGTCACAGGTAAATTATAGGCCATTAATCTCAGAGATAAAAGCAGATATACATAGATGGAATTTTATCCCCTTTTTAAGTTTAAATTCAAGGATAAATACTATAAAAATGAATATTCTTCCTCGGTTATTGTATCTTTTCCGTACTTTACCGGTGGTGGTGGATGATAATCAATTCAGGGAATGGGACAAATGGATTTCCCGCTTCATTTGGCAAGGAAAGAAACCTAGAATTCGATATAACACCTTACAGTTAGGGAAGGAAGGAGGAGGTATGGTTCTTCCTTGCCTGAGAAATTATTTTTATGCCTCACAGATAATCCCTCTGTTATATTGGTGTAATAGGGAATATAAGGCTAGATGGAAGGAAATAGAATTTGGATTAGTTGACAGTTTTCCGCTACGGGCCTCAATAGCTGACAAAGGATTGATGGCCCAGTTGGAAAAATTTAAAAACAGTTGGATAAATCTTACATTAAAAGTATGGCAGAAGGTGGTTAATTCATGTGGAATTAATAACATGTTAAAACTCTTTAGATGGTGTGCATATGATACCGAATTCCTTCCCAACAGAGGAGATAAAAGATTTGAGCTATGGATAAAGAAAGGTCTTACAACCTACCTCTCATTTATAGATAAAAGAGTATTACAAAGTTTCCAAATCCTACAGGACAAACATGGCCTAGAACATAATGACTTTTTTTAGGTACCTTCAAGTACGAAACTATGTTAACCAGAGTTGTAGATATACAGACCTATCAACAGTAGAATTAGAATTTTTCAAGATTCTGAATTCGGCTTGCAGTTCAATACCTAGTAAATCAGTTTCTCGATTATATAATGCACTCTCCCATGCTAAAAATGTAAATACACTGTATATTAAAGAGAAGTGGGAGAAAGAAGCGGGGTTGGTACTTTCAGAGGAGGCTTGGGGGAAAATCTGCAGCTTTCAATGGTCCTCGACTAATTCTTTGACTTGGAGAGAACATTGTTGGAAAAACATTATAAGATACTTCAAGACCCCATATCAGGAAAAATATAAAGATACAAATGTGATGTGTTGGAGAAGGTGCGGCTCCAAGGAGGCAAATCATTTTCATATTTTCTGGGATTGCCCTAAATTAAGTCTATATTGGGAAGGTATTCATAGAACATTAGTTAAGGTACTTAGGTCCCAGATACCTCTGAACTTTGAGACGCTCTATTTGGGGCATGTATTGTTTCTTGAACAGAAGGCAGATATAAAGTTGCTGCAGGCCCTTTTAGCGGCAAGTAAGAAATCAATCACTAGAAAATGGCTAAATCTAATACCACCTACATTAGAAGATTGGCACGAAATTATCTTGGAAATATTTAAAATGGAAAAGTTGACTTACTCCCTGAGAACTCAAAAAGAAAAATTTTATCAAATCTGGAATAAATGGATTGAATATATAACCCCAATGCGAGCAGACTTTAGATGACTCTCCTAATGATTTATACTGCTCTTCTCATCAACACAGTAATATTGCTAACGTAAGCACCCCTAGTCTAAATGTCTTTTTTTTTGTTTTCTTTTGGAAAACAGAGAATTAACACAAGGGAAAGATTTGGGAAAGGGATAAAAAAATGAAAAAATTAAGTAAATAAGTACATAGGGATTGGATAATTATGTCTGCGGGCAGGAGCAAGCATGAACAAATTAGGATATAAACACCTACAATGGTTGTTACATAGGCTTATATACAACATTTTGGACCAGTGGAAATGGTCCAGAAGGGTTATATGGAAACTATTATTACCATTTTTCTTAACAACTAATACCATTACTTAGCCTAATAGGTTAGATTTACCACAGTACATAATTATCTATTTAAGTGTTTATTTTCCTTTTATATCATCTCAATGTGTACTTAAGAATGTATAAATAATTGTAGTTTTATACATATAAAAAAATGGAAAAGGTTATATGTGTGAAAAAAGTACATGATATTTGTGAATTCCTTATCCAAATAAAAATAAAATTTAAAAAAAAAGAAATAAATTTCATGACATGCATGAGTGATGATAAATCTGATTTTGATATCAGACTTTATTTTGGACTGAGAGTGGGAAGGAGGCAGGGAGAGGGGAATCATGGTTGGGAAAAGGGAAGGGAGAGTGAAGGGAGTGAGAAGCACCAGAGAGACATTCTGTAATGATCAATAAACCAATTGGCCTTGCTGGTCTCTCAAAGCTGGGTGAGTCCACACCTGCACCACCTCCTCTCCCCTGCCACTCCTCCCTGTGACCTCTCCCACACTCCTCCCTGCAACCTCTCCCCTGCCACTCTTCCCTGTGACCTCTCGCACACTCCTCTCTGCGACCTCTCCCGCACTGTTCCCTGCCACTCCTCCCTGCGACCTCTCCCCTGCCACTCCTCCCTGCAACCTCTCCCAGACTCCTCTCTGTGACCTCTCCCACACTCCTGTGACCTCTTCCACACTCCTCCCTGCGACCTCTCCCCTGCCACTCCTCCCTGCAACCTCTCCCCTGCCATTCCTCCCTGCAACCTCTTCCACACTCCTCCCTGCGACCTCTCCCCTGCCACTCCTCCCGCGGCACTCCACACTCACCAGTCCCAACATTCTTTGCCCCTGCCACATTTACATACTTGCTCTCCGCTCCACATTGACAAATACAATACCGTGCAAAAGGTTTAGCCATCCCAGATATACAGTATGTGTGCCTCAGATATCTGTACAGTACTGCAGACTCATGAATATGCAGGAATGGAGTGATATGGATCACGTGCAGGTAGAAGAAAATTAGTTAATTCAGCATCATATCCAGAGCAGACATTGTGGGCCAAAGGGCCCGTTTCTCTGTTCTATCTTCTAACCCGTCAATCTTCTTCCCATTTCAGGCTGGCACTTTGGTTAAATTGTGTGCCAAACCTAATCACAAACATTCAGTAAGGGATGTTAAAAAGATCATGCTGCTCGAAGAGACCACAGCATAAGAAATTGAATAAATAAAATGAGCAAATCTGTGCTTCATAAAAATGAGGTTAGGTAATATTTTCACCCCAGTAACTCTCTCTTCTTCTTGAAGGCAGTGAAAAGTGCTAAGGTATGGTGGAGAAACTTCTGGCAGACTGTGCACATAAATCTAAACAGGCATACGAGCGTTCAGTTACTAGAAACTCAGAACTATGAACTCCCTTTGGTCCGCTGAACAGCTCGTCATAAGGAACAGCCACAGTCTCACAAAGTAATAACTGCATTGCTGCTTTCTGTAATGCTAAACACTCTGCCCACCTACAGCAAAAAGGAAAATATTTTCTTCAACAGTGCCGAGAGACAGCCCAGGAAGCACTTCATCCCCACGCAACCAGGAGCGGCAACAATCACAGCCATTCACAAGAGAGATAAAGCTTTCTCACATAATGTAGATGTGTATCTGTGCCTGCGTGTGCATCCTCTCGGTTTTTACAACATAAACCTCTGCACTGACATTTATAACGGAGGCTGACGACATAAATTTGGCACACTAAAATATGACCTTTCCCAGTGGAGGTATCGTAATGACATCACTGGCAGGAAGATGTAATTACACTGTAACATGTTTACATAGGATTTTCCCATTGCAAATGCAGGCATAGGAATTCATATGAAAAAATAAACACATCATATGATATTAGGATGGAAAATGAGTTAAGTTTAAGCATCGTGAACCAATTACCTAACAGTCCTCTAAGACCATAAGACCACAAGACCAATAGACATAGGAATAAATAAGGGCATTCAGCCCATCGAGTCTGTTCGCCATTCCATCATAGCTGATCTATTTTCCCTCTCAACCCCATTCTCCTGCCTTTTCCCAATAACCTTTATGCTCTGTTTAATCAAAAACCTATCAATATCCATCTCAAATATACCCAATGAACTGGGCTACACAACTGTCTGTGGCAAAGAATTCCACAGCTTCACCATCCGCTGGCTAAAGAAATTTTTCCTCATCTGTGTCCTAAATAGACGTCCCTCAATTCTCATTTTCATTTTTAAAATCTTTTTTCTCAATTCTGATGCTATGCTCTCTGGTCCTAGATGCCCCCCACTACAGGAAACATCCTCTCCACATCCATTCCATCTTACTTACCTACTGCCCGTTATACTGCTGGTGTTTAGGGCAGTAATGAAGGTCCTCCTTCTATGTTCAGGGCTTCCTTCATCATGTAAGTAGCTTCCCCGCAGTTTTCACAACAGTCAGTCATGCAAGTCCCAGCTGGAGATTCAGGAATACCACCACACTCAGATGTAGAAGGATACTTCACTGCTGTTTCCATAACAATTTTGTTTTTCCAGTCAGGACTGTTAGCTCTAAGCTGAACCACCAAACCTGGAGGACCGGTGGATCACTCCTAGTCTGGCCTCTTGCCTTTGACCTGTTTGCCATGTGTAAGCCTACCTGGAACCAAAGCATAATGCCCTGACTCCAGCCAACATAGCTCTCTGGGTCATTGAGGCACGCAAACCTCCAAACCACAGCAAGGTTGTGGTCCTTTTGGAGGCTCCACTCTATCTAGGGCTTTCAATATTCAATAGGTTTCAATGAGATTCCTGCCTCCCGCCCCCCGATACTTCTAACCTCCAGATAGTACAGACCCAGAGTCATCAAATGCTCCTCAAATGTTAACCCTTTCATTCCTAGGATCATTCCATAAATTTCCTCTGGACTCTCTCCAATACCAGCACATCTTTTCTTAGAATAAGGGGCCCAAATCTGCTCACAAAACTCCAAGTGCAGTCTGACCAATGCCTTATAAAGCCTCAGCAAGCCTCAGCATTACATCCTTGCTTCTGTATTCTAGTCCTCTCAAAATGAATACTAACTTTGCATTTGCCATCCTTACCACTGACTCAAACTGCAAATCAACCTTTAGGAAATCCTGCACAAGAACTCACAAATCTCTTTCACCTCTAATTTTGGAATGTTTCTCCCATGAGAAAAACAGTCCATGCCTATATTCCTTCTGCCAAAGTGTATGACCATGCACTTCTCTACACTATATTCCATCTGCCAGTTCTTTGCTCATTCCCCTAGTCTAAGTCCTTCTGTAGACATCCTGCTTCTTCAACACTACCAGCCCCTCTACCTATCTTTGTATCGTCTGCAAACTTCACCACAAAGCCAACATTTCATTCGTCCAAATCATCGACACATGTATGATGTGAAAATGTAGTTCCAAAACTGATCCCTGAGGCACACCACTAGTCATCACTGGCAGCCCACCAGAAAAGGCCCCCTTTATTCCCACTCTTTGCCTCCTGTCCATCAGCCGTTGCCTTATCCATGCTAGAATCTTTCCTGTAATACAATGGGCTCTTACCTTGTTCAGCAGCCTCATGTGTGGCACCTTGTCAAAGGCCTTCTAAAAATCCAAATATACACCATCCACTGATTCTCCTCTGTCTGTCCTGCCTGTTATTTTCTCAAATAATTCAAACAAGTTTGTCAGGCAAGATTTCCCCAAAGGAAACCATACTGCCTTTGGCCTATTTTATCATGTGCCTCCAAATACCCTAAAACCTCATTTTTAATAATAGACCTCAACATCTTTTCAACCACTGAAGTCAGGCTAACTGACCTTTCTTCTGCCTCCCTCCTGCTTAAAGAGTGGAGTGACAATTGCGATTTTCTCAAGCCTCCGGAACCATTCAAGAATCTAGTATTTCTTGAAAGATCATTACTAATGCCTCCACAATCTTTTCAGCTACCTCTTTCAGAACCCTTGGGTGTAGTCCACCTGGTCCAGATGACTTATCTATCTTCAGACTTCTCAACTTCCCAAGCACCTTCTCCTTAGTAATAGCAATAACACACACTTCTGTCTCTTGACATTCTCACATTTCTGGTATTTTGCTAGTGTCTTCCAAAGTGAAGATTGATTCAATTCAGCCACCATTTCTTTGCCCCCCATTAGTATCTCTCCAGTCTCATTTTCTAGAGGTCTGATATCCACTCTTGACTTTTTTTACTCTTTATATATCTGAAACATATTTCCATATCCTCTTATATATTATTGGTTAGATTACCCTCACATATTTCATCTTTTCTCTCTTTATGGTCTATTTAGTTGCCTTCTGATAGTTTTTAAAGCTTCCCAATCCTCTACTTTGCCACTAATTTTTACAATACTAAATGCTCTCTTTTGCTATTCTGCTGTCTTTGACTTCCCTGTCAGCCACTGGTGTCTCACCCTCCTTTTGGAATACTTCGTCATCTTGGGATGCATCTTTCCTGCACCTTCCAGATTTCTCCTAGAAAGAACAACCATTGCTACTCTGCTGTCATCCTTGCTAGTATCTCTTTCCAATTCACTTTGACCAGCTCTTCTTTTATGCCTCTGTAATTCCCTTTACTCCACTGTAATACTGAGACATCCGATTTTAGCATCTCCTTCTCAAACTGCAGGGTGAACTCTGTCACTATCTCCTAAGGGTTCCTGTACCTTAAGTTCCCTAATCAAATCTGGACTATTACATAATACCCACATATAACCATATAACAATTACAGCACGGAAACAGGTCATCTCGGCCCTTCTAGTCCGTGCTGAACGCTTACTGTCACCTAGTCCCACCAACCTGCACTCAGCCCATAACCCTCCATTCCTTTCCTGTCCATATAGCTATCCAGTTTTATTTTAAATGACAATATCGAACCTGCCTCTACCACTTCTGCTGGAAGCTCGTTCCACACAGCTACCACTCTCAGAGTAAAGAAGTTCCCCCTCATGTTATCCCTAAACTTTTGCCCTTTAACTGTCAACTTATGTCCTCTTGTTTGAATCCCCCCCCCACTCTCAATGGAAAAAGCCTATCCACATCAACTCTATCTATCCCCCTCATAATTTTAAATACCTTTATCAAGTCCCCCCTCAACCTTCTACACTCCAAAGAATAAAGACCTAACTTGTTCAACCTTTCTCTGTAACTTAAGATGCTGAAATCCAGGTAACATTCTAGAAAATCATCTCTATACTCTCTCTATTTTTTTTGACATCTTTCCTATAATTCAGTGACCAGAACTGTACACAATACTCCAAATTTGGCCTTACCAATGCCTTGTACAATTTTATTTTTTCCCCAATCGGGAATCGCCATTCCCCTAGTGGGCTCAACCACAGGCTTCTTCTGTCACCATACAAAAGCCATCTCGTAGGCATTCTACAAATGTGGACAACAATGATGATGAGTCAGAGTACAGACAGGAAGTGAAACGGCTGGTGGACTACTAGTGTGAGTACAACTACGCAAGTCTTCTATGAAGAACAGGAATTTCAGGTTCTACATTGTTTACATTCTGTGATATTAAATTAAACTATTGAACCAAGACTGAATGTGGAGAAGAGCAAGGAAATGATTGTGGACTTTAAGAAGGCGTGGGCAAACTGTAGAGAGAGTTAAGTGCACCAAGTTCCTGGGAGCAAACATCATGAATTACCTTCCCTGATCCCTAAATATCACCTCACTGAATAGAAAGGCACAGCAGTGCCTCCACTTCCTGTGGAGGTTGAGGCAAGCAAGGCTCCTCCTCCCCATTCTAAATTCTTACCTGAATTTTACAGGAGCACCATTGAGAACATCCTAACAAGTTGCATCCCCATCAGGTTTGAGCAGAGCACTAGACAAGAAGTCCCTACAAAGGATTGTGAGAACAGCTAAGAGGGTCATAGGGGTCTCCCTACCATTCATCGGGGACATTTATCAGGATAGTTGTATACACAGGGCCTTTAGTATTATCAAGAATCCCACACATCAATCAAAAGATTCAAGTATTCTCTTTCACTCTGTCAGGCAGGAGACTCCGATACATAAAGACAAAAGTAGTCAGGATGGGAAACAGCTTCTTCCCTCAGGTCATTTGGCTTCTGAACTCCCTGCCGCATCACATTCAAAGTGTCACTGGTTAAATTATCCTGTACCCTACAGTATCTGTTTATTTATGTGTAAGGGGTTTCTTCTTTTATGTTACTGCATAGGCTAATCAAAATGGCTTCTTTGTTATGTTAACTGCTGAGAAAGTCCTCCCGCTAGTAGTTTGTTTGGATTATGTTATAGATCAGAGGATGAACGAACCAATTGGGATAGAAGTTATTCTTTCTATGTGTCTGTAAGTTATTGTGATGCGCAGGTTTTTGGGCAGAAGGTGCGAGAGAGGGAGAGAGGATGGACAAGGTGCTGTGAGTCGGCTGACAGGGTCGGACCCCGAGCAGGAGTCCGAGGTCCAGGGTGTTCAGCAAGGAGAGGAGACGAAGATGGACTCGTGTGGAGCGTCTGGTCGACCACCGTTGTTGGTCCCAGGCGGCAGGTCGAAATGCTCCGAGGGGATCGCAGGGTGAAGAAGGAGGGTCCCGAGCTGCAACTGTTTGTGCATGAAGAGATTGAACTTTGATAAGTGTGGCGCCTTTTATTTTCCTTTTATATTTTATCTCTATTGATTATATAGTTCCAATAATATCTATAAACTGTAATTCATTTAATCGTATCTGGTGTATTGTCTGTTATTTGGGTGGGGTGGGGTACATCACACAGCATCCACACAAACTAATTACCCAGTTTGGCGGGGCCGAGGGCTGTTTCCCTAGACGACAGCGAGCTGAGCGACCCTAAGGCTTGCCAGGGGGGCTACATATGCATAATTCATTTGTAGATTTAACTATTACTTTCCTAAGTTATTAAGTATTATTAGTGTGTTGTGTGCACTACTGTGCTTTACACCCTGGTCTGGAAAAACAGTTTGATGGTATACATATATATAGTTAAATGACAATAAACTTGACTTGACTTGATTCCCTCTTTTGGGATCCAGCACCAACTTAATTTTCCCAATCTACCTGCATATTGAAATCTCCAATGATTATCACAATATTGCCCTTTTTTACATGCCTTTTCTATCTCCCATTGTAATTTGTAGCACATTCTGGCTACTGTTCAGAGGCCTCATTCTAACTACCATCAGGGTCTTTTTGACCTTGCAGTTTCTTAACTCTACACACAAGTGTTCTCCATCTTTCTATCGTACGTACCCTCTTTCTTTGGATTTGACTTTTTTTTTTACCAACAGACCCTTCTGCCTAGTAAGGACTAGGCCTGAAGCCACAGTGTTGTCAGTTTGCAGCCACTTGGATTGAGGGGACAAAGCCATGGCACTTCACCGCAGGGTGGCGTGGCATGGTGTCCAGAACAGAGTCAGAACTGCCCTTCCAGGGTTTTGCTCGGCAGAAGACAAGCTCTGCTGTGGCCAACTGCAGATTTCTTAGTGGCACTCAATGGACCTGGCCCTTAAGTTGTGGGGGCGCTTGTTTTTCAGCCACTGGAGAAGAGGCGTCAAGGCCATCACGCTCTACTGGGGGTAGAATAACACAGTTGTGGCGACTGGAGATTTAAAATAGACTGAGGGGTCTGGTTTATATACATACATATTTGCCCGGTTGTGTTTTTACTAATCTAAATTGGCTTGTCTATCATTCACCTAGCCAGAGTCGAGCATCAGGACAAGGACCGGGCCTCAAAGCCATTCTGTTGCCTCGCGAGTGTCGGGGGCCAGTCGACAGATATATGTATGAATATTCAGCATCATTGTATTCTTACTGATATTCTGTACAAGCTTGTTGACTTGTATGCATCAAGCTGCGGCGTCACAGGGTGGGAGGAAGAGGTGGGCATCAGAACTCTTATTTCGTGATTGTGATCTTGTGTGTGACTGTTGGTAATGTGCCTTTGCACTTTGACCCCATAGTAACACAGTCTCCATTTGGCTGTGTTCATGTATGGTTAAATGACCATTAAACTTGAACTTGAACTTGCCTACCTGCCTGTTCTTTCAATACAATGTTAAGCTCCCAACTATAATTTGCTTTCAACCACGATTCAGAGACATACCTGTAACATCACACCTGCTGATCTCTAACCGCACTACAAGATCATCTGCTTTATTCCATATACTGTGTGCATTCAAAATAGAAACATAGAAAACCTCCAGCACAATACAGGCCCTTCGGCCCACAATGCTGTGCCCAACATGTACTTACTTTAGAAATTACCTAGGGTTACCCATAGCCCTCTATTTTTCTACGCTCCATGTACCTATCCAGGAGTCTCTTAAAAGACCCTGTCGTATCTGCCTCCACCACAGTCGCTGGCAGCCCATTCCATGCACTCACCACTCTCTGCGTAAAAAACTTACCCCTGACATCTCCTCTGTACCTTCTTCCAAGCACCTTAAAAATGTGCCCTCTCATGTTAGCCATTTCAGCCCTGGGAAAAAGCCTCTGACTATCCACACGATCAATGCTTCTCATCATCTTATACACCTCTATCAGGTCACCTCTCATCCTCTGCCGCTCCAAGGAGAAAAGGCTGAGTTCAGTCAACCTATTCTCATAAGGCATGCTCCCCAATCCAGGCAACATCCTTGTAAATCTCCTCTGCACCCTTTCTATGGTTTCCACATCCTTCCTATAGTGAGGAGACCGGAACTGAGCACAGTACTCCAAGTGGGGTCTGACCAGGGCCCTGTATAGCTGTAACATCACCTTTCGACTCGTAAACTCAATCCCACGGTTGATGAAAGCCAATGCACCGTATGCCTTCTTAACCACACAGTCAACCTTCGCAGCAGCCTTGAGTGTCCTATGGATTTGGACTCCAAGATCCCTCTGATCCTCCACACTGCCAAGAGTCTTACCATTAATACTATATTCTGCTATCATATTTGACCTATCAAAATGAACCTCCTCAAACTTAACTGGGTTGAACTCCATCTGTTACTTCACAGCCCAGTTTTGCATTCTATCGATGTCCCACTGTAACCTCTGACAACCCTCCACACTATCCACAACACCCCCAAATATAACACTTTCAGTCCTATACTCATCACCCTTTATGATTTTGGCCCCCTGTTCTTTAACTCAACGCACTGACTGCAATTGTGCCCTATCATTTGCCTGTTCTTCCTCACAATCTCACTACACACTGAATCTAGGTCTATACCAGCTGCTCCATCCTCAGCCCTATCACTCTGGTTTGCATGCCCTGCCAAATTCATTTAAACCCTACCCCAGAGCCTTAGCAAACCTGCCCACAAGGATACTCACCCCCTCAGCTTCAAGCGTAACCCATCGCTTTTGTACAGCTCATGCCTTCCCCAGAAGAGATTCTAATGATCCAGAAATCTGAAGCCGCGTCCCCTGCACTAGCTGCTCAGCCACACATTCTTCTGCCAAATCATCCTATTCTTACTCTCACTGGCACATGGCACTGGCAGCAGTCCAGAGGTTACCATGATGGACATCCTGTTTTTCAGTTTTTTGCCTAATTCCCTATCTTCTCTGTTCAGCACCTCCTCCCTTTTCCTACCTATGTTGTTGGTGCCAGTATGTACCATGAGATAGAGCTGTTCAACCTCCCCCTTTAGAATGCCATGGACCCAATCCAGGACGTTCCTGAACCTGGCACCTGGGAGACAACATACCATCCAGGTACAGTATTTCTTTGACATCCACAGAATCTGCTTTCTGTCACTTTAACTCTGGAATTGCCTATTACTCCTGCACTCCTCTTCTATCGCCTTCTCTTCTGAGCCATAGAGCAGATTCAGCACCAGAGACCCAGTCGCTGCAGCCTCTCCCTGGCAGGCTACGTCCAGCACCACCCTCTACCCCTAAACAGTATCCAAAGCAGTATATTTATTATTGAGGGAACAGCCACAGGGGTACTCTGCATTGGCTACCTAATCCCTATCGCTATCCTAACAGTCACCTAGGTACCAGCCTCCTGAAACTTAGGAGTGACTGTTTCCCTGTAGCTCCAATCTATCACCTCCTCATTTTCCTGTGAGAGCCGAAGTAATCCAACCACAGCTCCAGTTCCTTAACACAGTCTCTAAGGAGATGTAGCTCAATGTATTCATGCAAATGTAGTCATCAGGGAGACTGGAGGTCTCCCATAGTTCCCACATCTCATACAAAGTATGTACCACTACCTCCAAACCCATTCACAGTGCACTTGCTACATATTAACAGAAAAAAAAATCAGAAACTTATTTAATTAGAACCTCCTTCTCCTGTGCTTGCCCAAGCCTGTTGAACCAAAGCCTGGCCATTCTACCACTGGCCCAATCCAGCAATGGCTGCTCTGCTTACAGCTCCCGTCCTTTGATTGGCCCTGCACTGACTGCAACCTGCTGAAAAGAACTGAGAACATCAGAGCTCTTTTTAAACTTCACACTGCATTACCAATGAATGACCTCTCATGCTGATGACAGCCTGCCAAAAAGACCCAAAAGCACCAGAGTTCTTTTTAAAGCTTGCGCAGTGTCACCAACTAGCAACCTCTCATGCTGACTGCAGCCCTCTAAGAAAAGCCAAAAACACCGAAGCCCTTTTTAAACCTGATGCTGCGTAACCAACAAAGGAACTCTCTTGCTGATTTCAGCAAAAAGCAGCATCTGCCTTTGCCTCTCTCTGGGCTACAGCTCAGGAGTGTAACTGGTCTCATTTATTTCTCAATGTTTCTGATAATCTCAAAGCTCAAAGTACATGCAGTAGTTATTCAGCATTTCTCCGTAAGTTGCACTGAATACTACATAACTGTGTAAGGTCCCTCCCACCCTATCATGCAGGAACAAGCATTTTCAGGTTCAAGTATCACAAAACAGTATTCATTCTAATTTATTTCAATCAAATTGGCACATATCAAATTGATGCCGATGATTGAACACACTTATACATAATTAAGATTGTTTTCTTTTAATAGAGTACACTATAAAATTATAGAAATAACAAGACATTAAATGTTACCCCCAAACAATCCTTGTTGTCTAAGCCATCTGAATCCTGCAGATGGTTCCATTTTAATCATTCATTCCTGTCTAACCAGATTTGAATACGAGGTACTCATAGAGAAAATCATCATCCCAGTTATAAACATGTAATCCAAAAATCATCAGGGGGCTTCAAACATTTTAGGAAGATCAAAGCAACTGTATTGAGTATCATGCGACAGTATACTTACAGCTGAACTGCCGTCACTTGACCAAATTATGAGCAATTAGTAGTTAAAATAACCAAAGCTTAAGACCTTCAATAAATTACTTCAAGAGGATGGCTCAGGCAAACATTAACACAAACTATTGAAGTTTAGCTCTGATTCAGCTTAGAACTAAGTTTGATGCCAACACTGAACTGATCACTGACACATTGTCAGTAGGATTTTTTTTACTATTAGAACTACTACTATTATTCTTTTCTTTGATGTATTTCTTTTGCACACTGGTTGGTTGCCAGTCTTTGTGTGTACTTTTCCAATCATTCAACTGTATTTCATTGTTCTACTGTGAATACTTGCAAGAAAATGAATCTCTGGGTAGTATTTGCTGACATATAGTACTTTGATAATAAATTTATTTTGAATTTAGTGGCTGCTTGCTGTGGAAACTGTGAGGAATTAAGAGGACGTTGCCAGGATTGGAAAACTGTAACTATGAGTAAAGACAGGACAGACTGGAGTTGTTTTCATTGGAACGGAGGAGGCTAAACTGAGAAAACACAAGAGGCTGCAACTCATGCTTAATTGAAGTGTGTAAAACCTCCTCTGTTCCTAAGGGAGGGCTTACTTCCCTGAACAGAAGGACAAAATAATCGGAAGGGAGACAAAGAAAACCTTCTTTTCGCCTAGAGAGCAGCAAGGATCGTGAACTCACCTAACTCACAGTTAGTGGAGGTAGAAACCCTAATCAGCTTCAAAAGACTTAAAAGTATATAAATATGAACTGCAATGCACTGGATTAAGTGCAAGAATTTGCTGTTTGCCTTTTTCAATAGGCATAAACATGATGGGCCAAATCACCTCCTCTGCAGCTTATTTTTAACAATTCTGTGATTCCATTATCTCTCATGTGCCCTTCTGCTTTGACAGCAGCCCAATAAATGCTGGCCATTTACTTGGGGTTTTCAACTTTGGGGAAGGGAAAAACACAGAATCAGGGTTACTGTCACCGATACACATCAAGAAATGTGTTGTTTTGTGGCAGCATTACAGTGCATGTCATAAATGTTACTGTAAATCACAAAATAAATATACAATCTAAGAGAGTTAATTTGGGCATATTTGTTTAACTTGCACTTGGAATGGTTAGTCTCATAGTGGTTAGCGTAACATTTTACTGTGCCAGCAAGCTGGGTTCAATTCTGCCACTCTCTGTAGGGAGTTTGTATGTTCTCCACGTGACCACAGGGGTTCCCTTCAGGTGCTCTGGTTTCCTCCCACAGTTCAAAGATGTACCAATTGGTCATTGTAAATTGTCCTATGATTAGGCTAGGATTAAATCAGGGGATTGCTGGTCGGTGCAGCTCGAAAGGCCAGAAGGACCTGTTCTATCCTGTACGTAATGTAAATAAAAAATAAATAAAGTTAGGGTTAGTAAATTATGGGATTATGTTTTTTCCAGAAACATGGTGACATTTGAGGGCTCCCTCAGCACATTATAGACACTTAGCCTCAAAATTCGGGGAGTAGATTTAGGACGGAGATGAGGAGAAACCGCTTTTCCCAGAGAGTGGTGAATCTGTGGAATTCTCTGCCCAATGAAGCACTGGAGGCCACCACAGTAAATATATTTAAGACAAGATTGGATAGACTTTTGCATAGTAGGGGAATTAAGAGTTATGGGGGAAAGGTAGGTTGGTAGAGATGAGTCCATGGCCGAATCAGCTATGAGCTTATTGACTGGCGAAGCAGGCTCGACAGGCCAGGTGGCCAACTCCTGCTCCTATTTCTTATGTTCTTATGACACATTTCACTGTATGTTTTGATGTTTCAAGAAGCTAATCTTTAGTTGGAGTTGAGTAGGTCCCTGTGAACTGAAAAAAAAGTCTTCCAAGAACAAGATCCAGTGAGTGGGACTACAGGCAAGACTCTTCAAGAAAGCTACAGACAGGTTGGACTGAATGGGCTCCATCTGTGCTACATAATTCTAAACTACTTATTTTACCTTCCAAACAATTCTTTTACTACGCACAGCATCTGTTAAATTGCACATTCCTGTAGTTCTGTGCTGGGACATGGAGCCAACAAGCAGTTATTCAGCTGTGATTCTTCTTTCCCTCCAGTAATTGTTCATTATTGTCTCAAGACCATCTGGCTGTTGATTCCTTCCATTCCCCAAATGACAAATGTGACAATCCAATACACAACCGCAAGAGTGTTCAAGCCCACAGCGGAGGTGGGCAAGAAAGCCAGAGACACAATCAGCTAAGTTGGAGAAGGGAGGAGGAAGCAAGAGTGTTAAGCTTGTTAATTAATTTTAATAATTTGCTGTTTTAAAAATTAATGTTGTGAAAGGAATAAATGAGACTCTAGAGAGAAACAAAAACGGACTACCATCTGTAAGGTAATGCATAATTCAACTCAGGAGTAGAAGTAACAATGATATTTGCAATTATATAACATCTTCAGGACATCAAAGCAGCTCAATGATACAAAATGCTCGCTGTTTCTTGGGCAACATTATCAGTACTGTCTCGCTGACAGCAAGTGGGTGAAGGACGAGTTAATCTGTTTCTTTTGGAATTGGAGGTTCAGCAAGTTACATTGGCTCCCTGCTTTCTTCTGAGTTGTCTATCTAATGCATTTTCAACTTCTGATCTGCTTTGTTAGCGGCACCCACCTTCCAAGACTGACATCTTAGATCATAAGACCAGAAGGCATAGGAACAGAATTAGGCCATCTGGCCCATCAAGTCTGCTCTGCCATTCAATCATGGCTGATCTTTTTCTCCCCTCCTCAGCCCCACTCCCCAGCCTTCACCCTGTAAACTTTGATGCTGTGTCCAGTCAAAAACCTATCAAGCTCTGCCTTAAATACACCCAACACCCTGGCCTCCACATCTGCCTGTGGTAAAATTCCACAAATTCACCACCCTCTGGCTAAAGAAATTTCTCTGCATCTCTGTTTTAAATGGATGCCCCTCAGTCCTGAGGCTGTTCCCTCTTGTCCTAGACTCCTCCAGTGTGGGAAACATCATTTACACATCCCCTCTTTCAACATTTGAAAGGTTTCAATGAGATCCCCACTCATCCTTCTAAATTCCAGTGAGTACAGACCCAGAGCGATCAAACATTACTCGTATGATAACCCTTTAATTCCTGAAATCATCCTTGTGAACCTCCTCTGAACCCTCTCCAATGCCAGTACATCTTTTCTTCGATGAGGAGCCCAAAACTGTTCACAATATTCAAGGTGAGGCCTCACCAGTGCCCTATAAAGCCTCAGCATCACATACCTGCTCTTGTATTCTAGACCTCATGAAATGAATACTAATATTGCATTTGCCTTCCTCACCGCTGACTCTACCTGCAAGTTAACCTTTAGGTTGTTCTGCACAAGGATTCCAAAGTCCCTTTGCATCTCAGATTTTTGGGTTTTCTCCCATTTGGAAAATAGTCTGCACATTTATTTCTACTACCAAAGGGCATGACCATGCATTTTCTAAAACTGTATTTCATTTGCCACTTTTTTGCCCATTCTCCTCATCTGTCTAAGTCCTTCTGCAGTCTACCTGTTTTCTCAAAATTATCTGTCCCTCTACCAATCCTCGTATCATCTGCAAACTTACCATCATCTACGTTTGTAAATCATTGATATACAGCATAAAAAGAAGTGGTCCCAACACCGACCCCTGCGGAACATAACTAGTTACTGGCAGCCAACCAGAAAAAGGATACTTTTATTCCCACTCACTGCCCCCTATCAATCAGCAAAGGCTCTAACCATGCCAGTAACTTCTCTGTAATACCATGGGTTTTTAACTTGGTAAGCAGCCTCCTGTGTGGCACCTTGTCAAAGGCCTTCTGAAAGTCCAAGTACTGTATACAACATCCACTGCCTCCCCTTTATCTATCCTACTTGTAAACTCCTCAAAGAATTCCAACAGGTTTGTCAGGCAAGATAGTTTCCTTAAATGACTACGCTGACTTTGTCCTATCTTGTCCTGTGTCACCAAGTACTCCATAACCTCTTCCTTAGCAATTAACTCTAACATTTACCCAACCACTGATGTCAGGCTAACTGGTCTATAATTTCCATTCTGCTGCCTTTCTCCTTTATTAAAGAGCGGAGTAACGTTTGCAATTTTCCAGTCCTCTGGCACCATGCCAGAGTCCAATGATTTTTGAAAGATCATTTCTAATGCCGCCACAATCTCTAACGTTCTTCTTCTTCTTCATGTGCCTTATGCATTACATGCTTGGGTGATCATGGCTTTCCACATCGAACGATCCCATGCAGCGTCAATGATATCTCGCACACTTAGATCTGTTAGTTATTTCACAGTGTCCATATATTTTCTTCTTTGCCTTCCTCTTCCGTGTTTCCCGGGCATACGGCCTTGTAATGTAAGGCATTCTATTTCTCCCTTTCTGATGACATGGCCCAGGAATTTAAGTTTCCTCTCATTTAATGTTCTCATTAAAGATGTTTTTGTATGGGCACGTTAGAGTACTGTCTCATTAGTTACCCTATCTCTAATGATATTTTCAGCATTCTTCTAAGAAACCATATTTCTGTTGCTTCTAAGTTTCTTTGGAGTTCTGGTGTTACAGTCCATGTTTCGGAAGCACACAGCAAGATTAACCAGATGTAACATTTTAGTAGCCTAAGCCTTGTTGTCATAGAAATGTGTCATTTCATTTTTTGCAAGTTGGTTTTGGCAATGGCAATTCTTCTTTTTATTTCTACTTTACTTCTAGCATCTAGTGATATAAAGCTACCGAGGTAATTAAAGCTGATCTTTTGTTCAATCTCTTAACTACTGATGTACAATTGGCAGTTGGGAGTATCCTGCTGTTTTGATATTACCATACATTTGTGTTTTTTTTAACAGTTGATGGTTAGACCAAAATCTGCACTTGTTTGTACTACTTTGTCTAGGAGGATTTGTAGGTCTTCCGCAGCGCTTGCCATTAGGGTGGTATCATCCGCATATCTTATATTGTTGATGATAACACCTCCAATTTTTATCCCATCTAGGTCTATTTCTCTGAAAATCATTTCACTATAGATATTAAACAATTCCAGTGAGGCAACGCATCCCTGTCTAACTCCTCTTTGAATTTTAGTCCAACTGCTTATATTACCATCTAACGTTGCCTCTTTCAGAACCCTAGGGTGTAGTTCATTTGGTCCACGTGACTTATGTACTTTTTAAGTCTTTCAGCTTTTTGAGCACCATCTCCCTTGTAATAGTAACTGCACCCACTTCTCTTCCTTCACACATTACAACATCTGGCACCCTGCTACTGTCTTTCATAGTGAAGACTGATGCAAAATACTCATTTAGTTCAGCTGCCATCTCCTTGGCCCCCGTTATTATTCCCCTGCTTCAATTTCTAGCAGTCCTATATCCACTCTCATCTCTTTTACTTTTTACATACTTGAAGCAGCTTTTACTATAGGAAGGATGTGGAAGCATTGGAAAGGGTACAGAGGAGATTTACCAGGATGCTGCCTGGTTTAGAGAGTATGCATTATGATCAGAGATTAAGGGAGCTAGGGCTTTACTCTTTGGAGAGAAAGAGGATGAGAGGAGACATGATAGAGGTGTACAAGATAATAAGAGGAATAGATAGAGTGGATAGCCAGCGCCTCTTCCCCAGGACACCACTGCTCAATACAAGAGGACATGGCTTTAAGGTAAGAGGTGGGAAGTTCAAGGGGGATATTAGAGGAAGGTTTTTTACTCAGAGTAGTTGGTGCGTGTAATGCACTGCCTGAGTCAGTGGCGGAGGTAGTGAAGTTTAAGAGACTACTAGACAGGTATATGGACAAATTTAAGGTGGGGGGTTATATGGGAGGCAGGGTTTGAGGGTCAGCACAACATTGTGGGCCGAAGGGCCTGTACTGTGCTATACTATTCTATGTTCTATGTTTACTATCCACTTTGATATTGCTTGCTAGCGTGCTTTCATATTTCATCTTTTCCCTCCTAGTAATTCTTTTGGTTGCTCTCTGTAGGTTTTTAAAAGCTTCCCAATCCTCTGTCTTCATGCTATTTTTTGCTTTGTCGTATGCCCTCTCTTTTGCTTTTACATTAGCTTTGACTTCCCTTGTTATACTATTTTGCCATTTGAGTAGTTCTTCATTTTTGGAATACATCTATCCTGCATCTTCCTCATTTTTCCTGAAAACTCATGTCATTGCTGCTCTGCTGCCACCCCTGCCAGCATTTCCTTCCAATTTACTTTGGCCACCCCTTCTGCCTACTTTCCTATCCCTCTGATACAATGTGTAACCTTGGACATTCAGCTCCCAACTACAACCATCTTTCAGCCATGATTCAGTGAAAGCAACAACATCATACCTGGCAATCTGTAATAGTGCAACAAGCTCATCCATCTTATTTCTTATATTCCATGCATTGAGATATAAACACTTTGAGTACTGTATTTGCTACCCTTTTTGATTCTGCATCCCTAATGCACGATACTCACCCTGCTGGCAGCAATTTTGTCCTATCATCTGTCTGCCCTTCCTAACAGGCTGACTGCATGCTATCTTTCCTTTTTTACAATCTGGCCTATCCTGAGTTCCTTCACTCTGGTTCCCACCCCCTGCCAAATTAGTTTAAACCCTCCCCAATAACTCTAACAAACCTGCCCATGAGCATATTGGTCCCCTCAGGTTCAGGTGCAACCCATCACTTTTGAACAGGTCATAACTCCCCCAGAAGAGATCCCAATGATCCAAGAACCTGAAATTTTAAATACCAAAAGAAGCAACAGCTCCTGTTGCTTATGACAGGATCATAAGCAACAGGAACTGGAGTAGGCATTCAATCCGTCTGCACTGTCCTACTATTCAATAAGGCCATGGTTAATCTGATTTTAGCCGCAGTTCCAATTTCCATTGACTGTGGCATTGTGGTCAGCATAGACATTGTGAGCCAAAGGGCCTGTTCTTGTGCGGCACGGTTCTGTGTTTCCCCTAACAACAGCCATAACCCTCAATCCCACTCTGATCCAGAAACCTAACAAAACAGGGTAAGTTGCTTCCTATCACTATATATGATATGCTGAGTGAAAAGCTTGAAGCTCATGATTAAAAATCAATCACCAAGTAGCCCAATTGCAAATTCAGCAATCTCTTTACCTAAAGAGCTTAATCTAATTGACCTTCCATAGTGATGCCCATGGAATCACAGGTAAGGATAGTGTTTACCCAAAACAGAGGATGCAAGGTGGGAACTGAATGAACAAGCGTAGACCAAAGCAATTTGCACCATTTTAAAGTATGATGGAAAGTCTTTAGCCTTTTTACTCATCTGTGTACTGTTTGTTCCGGAGAAACAAGTTTTGCATGTTTCAGCCTGAGGGTATGTGTTGACAGTTCAGACTTTCTACGGTTCTCAAACAAAAACAGAATTATGTTGAAAGAACTCAACCAGTCAAGGAGCACCTGTGGAAAGAGAAACTTGTAAATGCTACAGGTTATAATTGGGCATGTAGCATTTATTTCTTCAGAATGTTCTAAGTGTCCCTAAAACAAACTGTTGACGCATTTATTTTTCCATAGTTGCTGCTTGATTAGCTGATATGTTCTCACATTTTTTGGCTTGTTTCAGATTCTAATATCTGCAGGGTATTTTTTTGTTTCCCGCCACCTGCCAAGGTTCCAGGTGAGATTCTCAGAATGAAAGGAAGGAAAATCTAGTAGTTGCAAATTGTCCAGCCCCAATTATCAGTCCTCTACCACAAACAGCATTTCATATTTTGCATTATGTGTGATAACTTGTCAATGCACTTTATTACAAGTCACAAATGTTTTAAGTATGTTTTTAGAAATAGTAAATTGGAAAAGGACAACAAACAATAACTATGCCAGGAATATCGATGTCCACAAAGTAATGAACAAGTAAAAGGTAAGCATGTGAGTGACTGGAATTAGTTGCTTCCAGTTACTTAGCAGTGACCGCCTTGTCAAACCAAGGCATATAATACCTCTGATTACTGCTCACTGCCTGGGTTATCTGATTTCAGATGGCCATTATCTAAGTGCTTCTGGTGAAAAAAAGGAGGAAAGGAAGAAGAGTAAAAAGTGAACTAGTACTTTGATACACTGACTAACATTAACATTAATGTAGTTCATCGCCTATTACTTTTGAACAATTTCTCACAGTAAGGTCCCATTAATAATAAAAAATATGAATGTTTTACTACTCAACAAGAGAAACATATTTTCCAGATGAGTGGAGAATATCCTGTTCATCAGTGCCATTTATGACCAACTGAAAACAGGGACTTGGGACCCTAGGACTAATTTACATCTCATTTGAAAGATGGCACCTCTGCTGATCAATCGTAATCCTTGGCTGAACTTGGAGGGGGAGGGGTGACAGTAATGTTTTTGAGTTCAATTCCAGAGTGTCACCTTGAACCCACCAATTTCCACATCAAGATTAACAATGGTCCCTGATGACCCAAGATCAACGTCAGGATGTGGCTCCACCGAGATGCCTCTGACCCTGCCAAAGTTCATTGTTCTGCTGGCAGTCCTCACTGCCTAGGGTATTTATCCCATTTGGGTAAAGCTTCAGACACCAGGGGGTTTCAATGGCATGTGCCAAGACTCCAATCCTTCAGCAAAGAAGGCATTGTTAGTAAATACAGAGTATGCTGGAAACATTCAGCAGGTCAGGCAGCACCTGTGGAAAGATGAGGTCTACAACCCTTTGTCAGGACTGGGAAAGAACGCAATAAACATCAGTTATTAATAGAGGGAAGGTGGGAGAGAAATTTGAAGAATGGAGAATATCAGTGATAGAATGTGACAAACCAGTCAAGAGCACCATCACTGTATGACATAATGAGGCAACCTCTATGCTTCAGGACTGTTTCGAGCAGAACAACTGGCAAATGTTCAAGGAAGCCACCACAAACAAAGAAGACACAGACCTGAAGGAATTTGCCTCATCTATCATCAGCTACCTCAGGAAGTGTGTAACAATGTTAATACCTCAAGAACAACCTCCAGAATGGTCATTTCATAGCCCAACCAGTCACACTGGCTAAATGCTGAGGTGCACTCTCCACTACAAGGCCGGGATTCTGCCTTAAAGTCTAGTGACACGGGAGCTATCAGAACAGCCAGGAGAAACCACATCTTGGGCATCAAGACAGCAAACACTATCTATGCCCAAACAAATTCAACAAACCCTGTCCAACAAAGATTCCTGGTACATGTGGCAGGGCATCAAGGCATTACTGAAAAACAGTGTCAACTGTACCAGTGATGCCTCCCTCCCTAATGTTCTAAACAACTTTAATACACACAATGCTGGCCCTGACAGCTACAGCTTCTGCCAGGTGAGCAATCACTGCCTGTAGCAGCAACAGACACGAGAAGGTCGCTGCAGACAGACAACTCCTTCAGGGCGGCCCGGCCTGACAACATCCCAGGCCAAGTATTCAGGAGTGTGCACACCAGCTCTCTGATGTCTTTACAGACATCTTCAACACTCCATTCATCCAAGCTGCTGTGCCCACATGCTTCAAATCAACCACCATCGTTCCTGTACCAAAGAACTCTGCATATTAACTTTACAAAAAAATTTACAACTCTTCCCTTGGAGGGTCAGACACCCTGAGCCAATAGGCTGGTCCTGGACTTATTTCCTGGCATAATTTACATATTACTATTTAATTATTTATGGTTTTATTACTATTTAATTATTGATGGTGCAACTGTAACGAAAACCAATTTCCCCCGGGATCAATAAAGTATGACTATGACTATGACATTCAGACTGAAACAACTACTGGCTGTTGACTCTGATGCCAATCATCATGAAGTGCTTTGAACAGCTGGTAATGGCACATATCAAAAACTCTATTCCTGCCACAACGGACACACCGATAAACTTACTGACAGAACCGCTCTATGATAGATGTGTCATGCACCTGATCCTGACACGCCTAGAAAACTAGGACAATTATGTCAGAATGCTGTTTTTGGGTTTCAGTTCCACATCCAACACACTGCCCCACAGACATTAGTCAACAAGGTCTACTCCTTGGTCTAAATGCACCACCATTCAACTGGGTGTTGGACTTCCTAAGCAACAGAGCTCAGGTAGTCAGGATGCAGAACCGCTTGTCCCTCCACATCATCCTCCACGCAGGTCCCCCTCGGGATTTGTACTGAGCCCAATGCTGTACACTCTGCTCACACACGACTGCATGGCCAAACACACAATTAACCACATTGTCAAGTTATCCAACAACGACGATGCGACCTACAGGGAGAGGAGGTGGAAGAGCTCGAGGCCTGGTGCCACACAAATAACCTCTTCCTCAATGTCAACTGGACAAAGGAGATGGTTATCGACTTCAGAGGAACTCACACCACCCACATCCCTCGTTACATCTGTGGCACAGCAGTGGAAACTGTGAGCAGCTTCAGACTCGTGGAAGTGAACATCGTGCACAATCTCTCATGGTCCCAGCACACATTCCACACAAACATGAATGCTCACCAACATCTCTGCTTTCTGAAGAGAGCTGACTATGCACATTTATATTCAAGTCATTCTACAGATAAGTGGTAGAGAGCATCCTAACAAGCTGTATTGTGGCATGGTACAGAAACCACACCGTGGCAGACAGGAAGTCTCTACAGTGGGCAGTCAAATCTGCCCAACACACCACCTGCCATCAAAGGCATATATACAGAAAGGTTCTGGAAGTAGGCTGGTAACATCATGACGGATCTCACCTACTCTGCTCATGGACTGTCTGTCCCATTTCCATCAGGGAGAGGACTACAAAGCATCCATGCCAACAGCACCAGACTCAAAAAGAGTTACTTACCCAAGCAGCAAGGCTGATCAACACCTCCATCCACTAACTCAATCCTCCACACCATCCCCCCCACCACACTTTATAGTTTCCTGTTAATTACCTTATATACAGACACTAATACACCTAGAGTCACTTTATGGACATACAATCTATGCTCACAAGCTATCTTATGTGCTTATACTCTTAGTGTGTGTGTGCGCGTGTGTGCGTGTGGGGTTTGGTGCTGCATTAGATCTAGAGTAACAATTATTTCATTATCCTTTGCATGATATGTAAAGGAGATGTATATGAATTTGCATCTTAAAGGACTTAGTAATGGTACTTACTGGCACATTAAGTTTCTTTATGCATTACAGTTAAGTTGTGGAATCTCCTCAGCAGGCCAATTATTTCATTCTCCTTTACACTACCTGCCAGCCTAGTCATCATATGGGAGCCCAAGCATGGGAGGATGAACTCTGGGCGCCCTCCCAAGACTATGGTCAACATGCTCCTAGAAGACAGCGGCGCGGCTAATGTAGATGAACTGGACACACTGATGAGGGAGAGGGAGAAGTGGAGAGTCCATCATCGTGCCTGACACCAGCCCCCTAGGCCTGAGTCGACGTAGTAGTACACTTGTATACTAGAAATTACATTAAACAATCTTGAATTTGCATCTAAAAGGACTAAGTAATGGTACTGGCACATTAAGTTTCTTTATGCATTACAGTTAAGTTGTGGAATCTCCTCAGCAAGCCAATACTATTAGGACATTTTAGCCCAACGAATTATTCAGAATCCCACCTGTTCTGTCAAATTAAGCTCAATATCTCCTTTACATAGTATTTGTGGAATAAATACATATATATTTTAATGCAAGTTTCCCAGTTTTATTTGGATTAAGGTTTTTTGGAGGCTGGGGAAATTCCTCCTGGTAAAACACCATTGTGTGTGTCCAACATACCTCCCCCAACTACTCACTGTCTTCTTCCCAGATGGCCTATTGCTTGCACTCAAGTTCCCTGGAGTCTGAGCTAACTGTTGAAGCCAAAGTGGGACAGGTAGTGGAGAAATTAGGGATGGTAGATGCTGGAATCTGGAGCAACACACAACATACTGGAGGAACTCAGCAGGTCAGGTAGCACCTTTGGACAGAAATAGACAGTCAACATTTTCAATCAAACAATTCATTCAGTCCAAATGAAGGGTCTCAACCTGAAACACTAACTATCTATTTTCCCCTCCATACCTGTTCCACTGAGTTTGTCCAATAATTTGTGTGTGGGGGACTTACAGACTTGGTTACAGGTGGGACTGGAGGTGAGCTGGGTGAGTAGCTTGGGATACAGTGATCTCGAGTTCAATTTCAAGTTTAATTGTCATTCAACCATACGTGAATACAGCCAAACGAAACAGTGTTCCTCTGGGGCCAAGGTGGAAAACACAGTACCAACAGTCACACGAAGCACAACGCGCATATAGCATGTGCAAGATAGAAATAGACTGCTGCCGGCAAAAGTAAACCTGCAGCTGTCAACAGATGAATTTAACCCAGCTTAACTTCCAACGAGCGAACACTGGAGTGCAGTACTGATGCCAGCATGGACGCTGTGCTACACCGCCTACGAGCACTGACACCGATGCCCCTCTCCTCGGTGGCTGCAAACAGGCGACAGCATCACGGCACGTGGAAACAGCGTCGCTGGCATTTCTCCAATGCTTTGCAAGAAGCCCAAGTCTCAAGAAGAACTCAAGAAGTTTGAAAGCTCAATCTACAATAAAAACCCAAAGGCTACATCAAAGCATTGAAGGTAATTGTGAACTTTGTTGATTCCTGCCTTTGTTAAGAGGAGGCTCCCAACAAATGGAAAGTAGTTTGAAGATAGTAGCATACTCTTTAATGTTCAGCAGAAAAGTATGGCTTCATAATCACTATGCAGGACATTCCTAAACTACTTTGTGAAGCTATGTGACATACATGAGCTCCAACCTTGCCATTCACAACATCCTTCGCTCACTCTCCACTCCACATTGACAAATATAGTATTGTGCAAAAATGTCTTAGGCTATATACATGTGCCTAAGACATTTGCACAGTACTGTAACTACAAACACAAACCATCATTAAATGGAACACTTTGGCTAGAGTAGAAATAACACTGCTTGGCTTACAGTACATAACATCTACATACCTCACTAATGGACATGTTGTAACAGAACATCTTACATTATTGCCGAAACAAGGGTTTTGTAATCTCACTGATAACCTAAAACACTTGGGTTCTCCTGGAAGTAATAGTTTTCAATTCCAATTGTTTTGACAAAACCTTCTGTGCTGGATACAGCTTATGACAATATAGCACCCCATGCTAAATGCACTAGCATATTTGGTCAGTAAGTCATTTATTCCAACAGTCACTATATCTGTCATACAGAACTGTACAAATATATACCCAATGTTCTGATGACAGAGGACTCGGGAAGTAAAATGTACATGGTTATCTGTTGTTTAGTCAATAAAACAAGTGTGTATGTGTACACAGCAGAAGGGAGAGATTAGAATGGAGGCTGAATCAGTATAATTGTGCTAGAGATTATTTTTGGTACAAGGTGACACCAATTTCTAAAACAGATGCATATTTGTTACTATCGCAAATATAAGATTTAGAGTTCATATCTGAAACTTCAGGTTCTAGTTCCCAGTTACTTTTCAGCTTTCTGAATTTTATTTTAAATTTCCAACATTGAATACAAATTTCCAACTGATATTAAAGGTAATATTTTTAAGCAGTTAAATAACAATGACAGCCTGCTATTAGATTACCTTGTTCATATCAGCTTTGACTCCATGGCTTCAACTGACTTGGAGCACCTTATCAAGGCTAATATTTTAATAGGGTGCTGAGGGAGCACCATACAACTAATATCTGTCTGTACACTGTAGTGGGTATAAAATATTCCAATGGATAATTCAAGGAGGTAAAAGGAATTCTCCCCTGAGTTACAGTCTACTTGTCCCTCCATCAACAACACTAATGTTGATCACCTGGTCGTTATCATGAACAGATTGTGCCATATGGTTTACCTTCAATACAACAGTGACAATATTTCAAAATTACTTCATTGCCTATGAGACACTTGAGGACATTATGAGCTTGTGACCAATAACTATATATCCAATCTGGCTGACTACCACTCTTAATTATGATCAAAGTGATGGAACCATTGTTGACAGTGTTAACAAGTGGCACTTACTCACCACTGAACTGCTCAATGGTGTCCAGTCTGGGTTTCGTCAGGACCAGCTTACTCTAGACCTCATTACAATTCTATTCCAAACATGAGCCAAACAGCTGAGTTACAGAAGGGAAGGGAGAGGGATTGCCTTTGACTTAAGGGCAGTGGGGCATCAGGGAGCCTGGAAAACCTCTCATCTCATTGGCATCATAGGGAAAACGTTCCGGTGATTTGAACCATACTGTACACAAAAGGAAATCTGTTGTGATTGTTGAAAAGCAATAATTCCAGTTCTAGTACATCACTGCAAAAGTTTGTCAGGGCAGTGTCCTCAGCCCAGCTATTTTGCAGTACTTCAAGTATAACCTATCTTCCACCAAAAGGTCAGAAGAGGGGACATCTGCTGATAGCTGTGTGATGTTCATTTGCAACTCCTCAGTCCAGGCCTGCAGGCAGCAGGGCCCTGCGGCATGGTTGAATGTGCTGACTCACATTCTTGTTTCAACAATGATCATTTCCAATAACACTGCTACCCTTGACATTGACTGGTGTTACCATGCAAGTCCCCCACTATTAACATTACAGCATCTATTGCCCGAGAATTTAACTGGTCAGAAGCTGGGATCCTACAGTAAGTGAGTCATGTCTTGACACTCCAAAATCTTTCTACCATTTATAAGAATGTGAAGGAGAACTCTCTATTTGTCTGCAAGAATGCAGACCAAGAACTTTCAATATCTTATGAGTCCAACCAGCAAAAATAACAACAAAAATATTCATTTTCTCCACCTCTGTATACAGTGAGAGAAGTCTGTATCATCTATAAGATATATAGCAAGGACATGGGCAGCAAGCACATGGGGCACCACCACCTACAGATTCCCTGTATGTCTTCCATCGTCTTGACTTGGAAATATCACGCCAGAGCTTCGTCATTGCTGTGTCTAAATCTTGGGCCCTCCTGACTCACAGAGGTGTGAATGTACCTTCAGAGGAACTACAGCAGTTTAAGAAGGCAGCTGACCACCATCTTCTCAAGGACATTTAGGGATGGACATGGCCTAGCTGGCAACATCCCAGTCCTGAAAGTAAACAAAACGAAAGCTTCCTTTTTTTGATGCATTTCCACAGAGAGCATATGCTTTAGAGTCAACCAGTACTGGTATAGAAGAAAGTCACTGTAGCATACTACATGCATGAAAAAGGGTCTAGTGTTTTCCTGGCGTATGTGACGAATAAACTCTTCTGGGGCTTCCAGCCAGGTACAGGTATTGATTTTAAGTGGCTTTTCAATGACAAACTCTGCCCTCTTCATCAGGAATGATACCAGCATGTCTAGTCCAGTGGTATATATACCCCCATCATCTATCCCTCCTGACTGGTTAGTCCTCAACCAATCAGGTTTCTGCTGTCCCACTTTGTTTACAATTGAATTCCAGTTCTAACTCAGAGTGAGACCTTTGTCTTTGTTAAAATTCTTTTTCTCTAGATTTATTTCAATACCTTCCTTCACCAGATGGCCCCAATAACCATTGGCACGGCACTGTAGTTTTGTGCCATCAAAGTCAATTCTATGGCCATTGTAAATACAATCTTCTGCTAACACCATTTTCTCCAGGTAACCCAAATGGATACATCTCCTGTACTCCTTGATGCGGGTTTCCACTGAGCGCCCCGTCTGGCTGATATAATCTGCTCCACATTCACAGTGAATCCTGTAAACACAGCTGTACTGAGTCCCAGGTCATCTTTGACCCGCATAAGCTGTGATTTGAACTTCCTCACGAATTTGTGGATGGTATCACACCAGTATTTCTTCAGGATCCTGGTGATCCTTCCAGAAACTGTGGAAACATAGGGAAGATAGACAATAGTGATGGGTTCCTCCTCGTTGTTAGGTTTCTTGGTTTTTCCATTGGCCCTTTTAAGGGCCCAATTGATTTCCTTCACCTTGTAGCCATTCTGTAGGAACATCGTATGTAATCATCGTATTTCCTCATGGAGATTCTCCAGATCTGAAATAGTCTTCATACGGTTAATCACAGCACAAAACTACTGTGCCATGCCAATGACTTTTGGGACCATCTGGTGAAGGAAGCCACTGAGATAAAACTAGAGAAAAATAATTTTAACAAAGGTGAAGGTCTGTAAAAGTAAGAACTGGAATTCAATTGTAAACCATCTCCCAGATGTAATAGTGGCCAGAGGACCTAGGGTAACGAAGGAACTGAAGGAAATTTGCATTAGGCAGAAAATGGTGTTGGGTAAACTGATGGGATTGAAGGCTGATAAATCCCTATGGCCTGATGGTCTGCATCCCAGGGTATGTAAGGAGGTGGCTCTAGAAATGGTGGAGGCATTGGTAATCATTTTCCAATGTTCTATAGATTCAGGATCAGTTCCTGCAGATTGGAGGGTAGCTAGTGTTATCCCACTTTTTAAGAAAGGAGGGAGAGAGAAAACAGGCAATTATAGACCAGTTAGTCTGACGTCAGTGGTGCGGAAGATGCTGGAATCAATTATAAAAGATGAAATAGCGGCATATTTAGGTAGCAGTAGCAGGATAGGTCTGAGTCAGCATGGATTTACGAAGGGGAGATCATGCTTGACTAATCTTCTGGAATTTTTTGAGAATGTAACTATGAAAATGGGCATGGGAAAGCCAGTAGATGTAGTGCCCCTGGACTTTCAGAAAGCCTTTGATAAGGTCCCACATAGGAAGTTAGTGGGCAAAATTAGAGCACATGGTATTGGGGGTAGGGTACTGACATGGATAGAAAATTGGTTGGCAGACAGGAAACAAAGAGTAGGGATTAACGGGTCCTTTTCAGAATGGCAGGCAGTGACTAGTGGGGTACCGCAAGGCTCGGTGCTGGGATCACAGCTATTTACAATATACATTAATGATTTAGATGAAGGGATTAAAAGTAACATTAGCAATTTTGCAGATGACACAAAGCCGGGTGACAGTGTGAAATGTAAGGAGGATGTTATGAGAATGCAGGGTAACTTGGACAGGTTGGGTGAGTGGGCAGATGCATGGCAGATGTAGTTTAATGTGGATAAATGTGAGGTTATCCACTTTGGTGGCAAGAACAGGAAGGCAGATTACTATCTGAATGGTGTCAAGTTAGGAAAAGGGGAAGTACAATGAGATCTGGGTGTCCTTGTTCATCAGTCACTGAAAGTAATTATACAGGTACAGCAGGCCCCAACTTGGATTTGAACTCGGGAGCCTTCGTTCCAAAGTCCGGCGCTGATACCATTGCGCCACCAGCCGGCCACATCAAAGGTGGTGACAAATCAGCATATAGGAGGGAGATTGAAACTCTGGCTGAGTGGTGCCATAACAACAATCTCTTACTTATTGTCAGCAAGACCAAAGAAGTGATTATTGACTTCAGGAGGAGAAAACCAGAGGTCCATGAGCCAGTCCTCATCGAAAGATCAGAGGTGGAGAGGGTTAGCAACTTGATAACACTGAGGAATTTAATTTCTGAGGATCTGTCCTGGGCCCAGAATGTAGGTGCCTTTATCCAGTGGTGTAGGGGGCTCTGGTTAGAGGTAGCACTTTTGATGTCTGGCAGCTGTACTCTACCTTGCAGGGTGGACGGACATCACTGGTCCTCATCCATCTCACATCTGCCTCCAAGTGGCACACCCCAGTACACCACTTCAACTGGTGGGCTAAACAGAGTGAGGCGGTGATATTAATTGATCTATCTGGGCAAAGGACCTCGCCGACGAAGTTACCAGCCAGCGTAGATGAGTTCCCCAAAGAACTAAACAGCTAAGTGTTCAAGACCACCACGAGCCACCGAGTTGGAGGATATCGTCTGTGGTCTGGCCTGGAAAGGGACGGGCGCCACCGGGCCTCACTAACCCAAGACATGCGAAAGCCATAGGTGGGTTGCAGGGTCTGAACCAATGACTTCTACAATGGAAAACATCTTTTGTTTCAGGTTACATTTATAGCTTTCAATGCTTAGAACTAAATGCAAAGAATACATCTGTAGTTACACTACCACGGGCCTATCAGCACATGCCAACTCCTTGAAAGAGCCTTCCCATTAGTATTCTTTCCCTTCGCCTCCCATTTCTTCACTTCTTTCCCAATAGACCTTAAGGTTTTTCCATTAATGTGGACATTAGTTAAAACATTTATGTAACTATTTAGGGTTTGTCACTAATGCAGATCAATGTATGATTTATATTACATTTTGCTATTTATAAAATGAATCATCTGGGAATAGATTGCTGACTTCAGGGCTATAGTTGCCATGGAGTTAGGTTATAGGTTAGAAAAACCAGTACTTTATAAAGAACTGTTGTTTTTAAAGGGGAAATGTCATCACTGTAAAGAGGGTTTATTCATGAGCGAAACAAAGAGATTGTGTGCAATGAAGGTCACACTGGGTAGAGAACAGGCCATAATATCACCAAGTAGCATCAATAAATTAAATTACTGTATGTGGTATTCTCTTTGTTGTACCGTGAATTTATCCATACCAGGAAGCACCAAGAGGAGCAGAGATGGTCAGCAACAGGCAAGTTACAACTGGCCTCAACTTGATTTTATCAGCCCAGGTCCCTTCTCCTATTCAGTATCCACTGATATTTCTGATCATTTCCAGCTTCCAGGATCTGTGGGCAAGTAAACTGTGAATATGTATGAACTAGAAAGGACCATTATGGATAATCAGAATCTCTGTAATGCATCTAAAAATGCCTCCAGACAAGAGCAAGAAAGAGTTAGTTATCTCAATAATAAATAGACTTTACCATGGCAATAATTCAGAACAGCCAAGCATTAACCTTTGTTTATTAATTTTAACAAATATGCTGACAGTAATTTTCCCTGACCACCTTTTATATTTTCCAGCAATGGCTGTAATTATTCTTGAATTTTTTAAAAAATCCTAATAAGTTATCCAATTCTGGGAGGTTAGGGTACTTGAAAACAGATGTGCCAAATTGGATATATAAGCACACGCACATCATGACCAACATGGTGTTTAACCGGCCAATACTTTTTCCGTGTTCCATTGGTAAATTATCTATTATTAACAAAACATGTAACTTACAAACCAGCATTCACAAAATATTGATTATTGAACAAACACAGCAGGGGAATTGGTATTGAAATCGCACTGCCAGGTATCATTTCTGGGAAGATTGAACTATTCAAGCTGATACCACTCTAACCCACAATCACACATACAGTCCACTTATTTTCTGATCTTCATTCGACTGGTGTATAATAGTCCACCATATCTGTCATGTGAAAATCATTTAGTATATTAGTACAAGGCTTGTAGCACTGCATGTATATCTAAGCCACTACACAGCAATTCATTTGAGGACAATAGATCACTGATTATTTTACAAGTGTTTCCAAAATCCAGAGACTGCAAAACTTTATGGAAAACACTCAACTCTGAATCTGTAATAGAGAATGAACTGTTTACATCTCTGGCTCAATATCCAAAAAATGTTCTTTGGCTTCACTGATTCAATTAGAAACATTTTAAGGATTTTAGACATGACCTAATCAACCCATTTGAATTGACATGTTCCAAATGTTATTCCTAAACAGAAGTTTAGGAAGTTTTGTTTCCTAAACAGAACTAAATCAGGCATGGATTTCATTTAATTAGAAGGATTAAAGGCAGTTAATAAATGACGGGAGTCTAGAACTTACTGCAGAAAAGGTGAGGAGCAGAAAACCTCACCACCTTTAAAAGGTGCCCAAAGAGTATAGGAAGAGCTGTAATCTGTAGGGCACAGATCAGGACCCCTGACATGGTCTCAGCCTCAAGTTCAGGTTTAGTTTCCACTGTCACAATGGGTGGAATGATCTCCTTTGCAAAGAAATTCTGTGAATCATTGAAACTGTTTCATACGGTGATGTTCCAGCCAGGAAAACGGCTTACCTACACACTGTCTTGATGTTTTAATCTAAGTAATTCTAGATGAGGTGCTGGGGTTTGAACCATCGGGTAATTAATAAGCATTTTTCACATCATCTCAGACTTGCATATTTAACAAACTCTGCACAGCCCTTCATTGGATAGTTGTGCTGAACGGTTATTTGATTAACAAGAGGAGATCATTCAACCCCTCCAGCCTGACCTGTTAGGGAATGGCCAGCAATTTAACTCTATTTATCACCTTGGTTGCTAGTACTTCCCTTAACCGGAAAATAAACTTAACTGTTCACATATTCAATAGTCCACTTAACCAAGTACTTTGTTTTGGTGGGACTGTATGAGTTAGAAGGGGTTAGGGATTGCTGGGGGCGGGGGAAGGCACATTCTACTCTAGTAGTGGATTGAAGTTACTATCTACTCTCTTTCAACTATTTACAATATTTGAACAACTTTAATTAGACCATCCCTTAATCTTCAGTGATCAAGAAAATAAAGTCATGCAGTCCTTCTTTAGAATCTTAAACCTTTCCTGAGATGTTTCTTTCCTGCAACCCCTCCAAAGCCCCGTACCTTGGCTGAGATATGGTTGATGGAACTCAATACAGCACACGATGGCAAATGAAACAGCCTTACGATTCACACCTTAGCAATTCCAGGCCAGTGCTTTATTAATTTTTTAAATTATGTTTGTGCCCATCCATTATGTTTTCCTGCAATAAGAGCACCCAAAAGTGCTCACAGCGTGCATATAATTAACAATCAGGATTTTTAAATTGCCTTAATTCCGCATGAAATTGTACAGCATTATCTTCCCCTGCTTGCGAGCACATAAAGCCCACATCCTATCTCAGACTAACAACCCACGATGTATAAAGACTGTGGGTGGTTTACAGTCTAGTGTACTGCAGATATGTATAAACCGTGTGGGTGCCTTTGAGATGCATAGTTCACAACAGATTCACTATCCAATTTTCTAATTCCACCCCCACCCCCGAAACATTGTCTCTTATTAGTGGACGGCACACCCGCGCACTTCGTCCACGTTCTCATTCTTGCTTTCTAATAGTTTGCAAACAGACTGCACGGGACAATACTGAAACCATACAAACAAAACTTTCTAGCGAGTGAAGAAAAAGGAGCTTGGACTTATTTCTTTCACTCTGATCCAGTGGCACTGCGTTTCAACCCCTCTTACTGAGCCCATGGCAGACACTGCCTCTAGGATCCCCACACTCCATAGCCACATTCTCATGTCACCAATAAAGTTCAGATTCCAGGGAAACAGCGACTCGGCTTTTTTTCCCCTTTCAACTATGAAATTCCACACTTTCGCTTATTCCTAGTGTCAGTACTGTTTCGTTTTCAATTCCTCTAAAGTCTGCAACAAACCCGAATTAGCGTCAGTACCAAAGAGCAGCTAATGCCAACATTGTGAGGCTCCACTGTAAAAAAAATGCTGATTGAACAAACAAGGATTTATCGGACACAAAGATAACCGGGTGACAGATGGAGTGAGGGGCGCTTCGAATCGGGAGACACTCAAAATTAGAATTCAGCTGTGTCTTGGTGCCTTTCCCTTCGGTTTCACTAAAATGCTCGAAGCAGTGACATTCGCCGGCAGGAGAGCAGACAAAGAGCGGAGGAAGGTTTCTTTTGCCACATTTGCAGTTACAGCGAACAGTCCGATCAGATTACCGAAGTGAAGGGTTTAATGTAACAATACCGTACGGTGCGAGCGAATAGCGAGCGCCTCTTACCCTGTCATTGCCGCCGTCCCTCTGACTCCTAAACTGAGAGGCGAGTGCTGGGTTCCCTCTCTTTCCCTCTGTGAAGCCT
Source organism: Mobula hypostoma (assembly GCF_963921235.1). Lineage (NCBI taxonomy): Eukaryota > Metazoa > Chordata > Chondrichthyes > Myliobatiformes > Myliobatidae > Mobula > Mobula hypostoma. The sequence continues at coordinate 154,476,833 of NC_086100.1, read as the reverse complement.
GGCGCTCCTTTCCTCTGTGCTGTGAGCCTCTCTGCCCAGGCGCACAGGCGCTCTCTCTCTACTCCCCTGTGCAATGTCTTTTTCTCCCTCCCCTCTACAGTTCGCGTGCGATTCCCCTCTCTCTTTCTCTGCCCCTCTCTTCCTGTGCACTCCCTCCTTCTTCTAGGCACTCGGGGTGTATGCCTCTGCACAATCTTCCTTCGATTATACACCCAGCCAGCCTCTGTTGCTTTTCTTTGCAGTGTCCCTCGATAGGTCCCTGTTTTCCCGACAGACCCCGGCCTCTGTACGATGAGTCTGCATCTCCCTCTCCTTCTTCCCAACTTCTCTTCTCTACCAACTCAGTTACGTCTTCCTCGGCAGCGATCCGTCCTGTACACTCTGCGTCTGCACCTTCCTATTTACGCCCAGAATGCGTTCAGCTTTCTGCACATATGAGGTGTGTACGTCCCTCTCTCTCCCTCTGTCTGTCTCTCGCTCGCTTTACACCGAGTGAGTGCTTCTGTGTATCACTCATAAAGCGCTCTCTTTTTCCGTCTCTCTCCTCCTGGCATTACTAGCTGGTGGGGAGGAGGTGTATGCGTGTCTACGTTTGGTTCAGTGCCTCCCGTGGGAGGTCTGTACAAGAGCCCACTTTTTTCACACGTGGCTGAACTATTTCCACTCACCTACAACTCCCCCACCACCACCACCACAGGAAAGGCCCAGTCCGCCCCCTTGGGAGGGAACCTAAACCATCGCCCAGTTTTTTTTCACCACGCCCCACCCCTTCACCTTTCCCCGCAGGTCGGTCCTCTCCTCCACGCCGCGAAGCTTGTCTTTCACCCGCCTCTTCTACCTGCGTTGTGAGAAGCGGTACACTGCATCCTGCCAAAGGCATGGCTTCCAGTAGAGACAGCCGGGCAAGGGGCGGCAGGAGGGGGTCGGGACAGAGCCTGAGACTGTGGACTCGGAAGTTCAAAAACATTTAGGTAACAACCAGTACCAGTGAGACAAACAGTGAAATTGAGTAATCATGTGAAAATAAGTATTAGTTAGAATAGGAAATACCAAAATAATAGGAGAGAAAATAATAAAGGGTTAGAATACTGTGAGATAAAGTGAAATTATCGAGATTCACTGTTAATTCTCTCAGATTCAGTAACACTGACAACAGCACTGAGTGATACTGTAAGATATGATAACATTGAGAATAACACCATGCAATAAAACAAGAGACATTTAGTTCCACTTCGAACTAAAATAACAGTCAAATTACCACAAAATAAAACAACAGCGATTAGGTAAGAGTATAATTGATATTGCGAGATAGGTTATATTAAGCCAGCAAGTTTCCAGTAACATGTAAGATTCATCCCAGGTGATAAAGGGTTTAAATAGCCTAATATGATTTATTCCTCAAGAAGGTTGGATATACTTCTGTGAAAATCAGATTAAACAGAAACTTCAAGAATGCCATGAAATTCAGCAACAGCTTGTCTGACACCAAGAACTAGCTACGCATAGATAAATAATACCTGATGAAGGAACAGATTCAGTATTACAGAACAATTCATAATGCTTGAAAGACAATTAGATTCAAGATTGTGCTTCTAAAAGAGGTGTTCTGTATCAGATATCCTGAAGGCCAGCAATGCTAGATTCAGATCTTTTAACACACAAAAGGCTGAAGGAATTTAGCAGGTCAGGCAGCATCTTTGGAAAAGCATAAAGAGTCAACTCTTCAGGCCAAACCCCTTCATCAGGACTAAAACTGACTCTTTATTCCTTTCTATTGACGCTGCCTGAGCTGCTGAGTTCATCCAGAATTCCGTGTGTGTTACTCTGGATTTCCAGCATCAGCAGAATCTCTTGTGTTTCCCTTCAAATTAGATTAATTTTCAGAATTGAATTGAATGTGCTATCAGGCTTTTTATCTTTTTTTACACAGAGGACTACATAGGTTTTTCACGGATGGAGTATATTTTAAATATTTTAATTCTGTACCTTTGTAGCTGTATTGGGTCTCTTCCTCTTAAGGTGAATGTCATTACACAATCTACATTTTCAACAAAAGCTGAATTAGTCACCTATATGAGTAACATAAAGTTAGCAGATTGCATGTGTGCTTATATTAAATCTTTTGCTCTAAGTGAACGGACTTGTTCACAACGTATCCATGTGACAAATGTGCAACCACATTTAATGAGTTGGTACGTGTGGCAAGACAGGGTATTTGAAAGGGGAGAAGATGCAGAGAGTAAGGGCACATCAGCCTTGCCAAAAATGATTAACAGTAAAGAATGGTTCACTGAAACACAGAACGTTTCTGGACAACTGCAACTTTTATTTATGAAGTACCTTTAAATACATGAAGCAACCCAAGTTACATCACCTACAAGGGAGAGAGAACAAAGGGTATAGATCTGTGGGACAACAGTTCAGTTGAAAAAATCTTGAGACTTTGAAAAGCATGGTGAGAAATAGTACGATAACTAATTTTGGAGTTGTTTTGAAGATTAAGAGTTGGGTCCATGCAAGCTCTACAAACAGGTGTGGAAAGAAGAAAAGCTTATGTTGACATAGTATCTCTTGCAATCTCAGAAAATCCCAATAATATTCATGGATTAGCACTTTTGTTATGTTCTGATATGGAGGAACAAGGGAACCGATTTACACATGAGGTCTCACAAACAGAAACGAGACAATCAACCAGACAGAGGGACAGGAAGAATATTACTCAAATGTCTGTCAAATAGTGCTGAGTGAGATCTTTAAGACAGCTGAATCAGCTTAGCATCGACGAGCAGGAATTTGATCAAACCTACAAAATTCTAACAGGACTGAATAAATTAGATGCAGCTGTGTACATACATCTATTGATGCTTCTGGACACATCTTCAGTGATGTTCCTGGAATCATCGGGTGTTTCGGGTCTTTCAACATCATACAACCTCCTCCAGGTGACCCAGCCGGGGCTGATCAGACCCCAGCTTGTGTCCAGATGGCCAGCTACTTATGACTCCATGGCTCCTCTCTTTTTGAGGAAGCCCAAGACAAGGGTTTTCTTGTCTTAGGAAAATGAGTAAACAATCTTGGAATGAAATGAAGAGAAGATTTTTTTCTCCCAGAGAGAGGTGAACCTGTGGAATTTTCTTCCATAGAAAGTAATTGAAGCCAAATCATTACATATATTCAAAAAGGAGTTAAATCTTGTCCTTGGGGCCAAAGGGATCAAGGGCACACAGCAAAAGCTTGAACAGGGCAGTGAATGCAGATACAGCACAGTCTCAAAGGGCCAAATGGTCCACTTCTCTCATTTTCAATATTTCATCCACTACATTGGAAGATACTCATTGATTATGATGGGGTAGCCTCCACGAGTCACTGGCCTTTTCCTGTCTCTAGTTGTTATGTAAAGGTCGTGAATTTTCAATGACAACAAAAATGGAAAAAGCCTTCTGAAGGTTCACCTGGAAATGAGAAGATTTTCACCAATAATACTCCACATCAATAATTAATGCCAGCCTTGCACAATTTACATTTTAATTCACTTTGTTTTAAGAATGCCATATTTGGTTTTCAGAATGTTCCGATGGACTACTGACCAATCACATTCACCATGGGAAGCACATTGGCAGAGCTGCTAGGTTCACTTCTGATCTGGGTGCTGCCTCTTTGAATCTGGAAATCCACCCTGCGACTACATGGGTTTCTGCTAGGTGATCCAGTTTCTTCTCACATCCCAAAGTAGTCTGTAACTGTGTTTACCAATGTCCACTTCTATGCACTTTGTAAAGAAAATTGACACTTCTCACAAATGATTTTAAATAAAGAAGATAAAAAAATTCACATTGTAATGCATAACACACTATTTCTACATTTAAATGTCAGTCTGGATTATATGATCATATCCCTGGGTTGAGCTTGAACATATGACCTTCTGATCCAGAGGTCAGTGGTACAGATGGTACACAATATTTCAGTGTCATATATCAAAGAGCATAAGGCCAATCATTCATATACGAAGATAAGGATTTCCAAAGAACCTCCTTGGAGATAGTTTGCAAGGATCCCATTCTGACAGAGGATAACAAGTAACAACATGAATAAACTCTCACTGAACCAGAAGAAAAACAGTGGGAAGATATAAAGAATCAGAATCCGAATCAGGTTTATTATCACCGACCTGTGACGTGAAATTTGTTAACTTAGCAGCAGCGGTCAATGCAATACATAATCTAGCAGAGAAAAAAATAATGAATAAACAAGTAAACTAATTACAGTGTCGTATATAGAATAGATTTTTTAATGTGCAAAAACAGAAATATTGTATATTAAATAAAGTGAGGTAGTGTCCAAGGGTTCAATGTCCATTTAGGAATCAGATGGTTGAGGGGAAGAAGCTGTTCCTGAATCGCTGAGTGTGTGCCTTCAGGCTTCTGTATCTCCTACTTGATAGGAACAGTGAGAAAAGGGCATGCCCTGGGTGCTGGAGGTCTTTAATAATGGACGCTGCCTTTCTGAGACACTGCTCCCTGAAGATACCCTGGGTACTTTGTAGGCTAGTACCCAAGATGGACAACCCTCTGCATCTTCTTTTGGTCATCTGCAGTAGCCTGTCCATACCAGACAGTGATACAGCCTGTCAGAATGCTCTCCATGGTACAACTATATAAGTTTTTGAGTGTATTTATTGACATGCCAAATCGCTTCAAACTCCTAATGAAGTATAGCCTCTGTCTTGCCTTCTTTATAACTACATCGATATGTTGGGACCAGGTTAGATCCTCAGAGATCTTGACACCCAGGAACTTGAAACTGCTCACTCTCTCCACCTCTGATCCTGGTATGTGTTCCTTCATCTTACCCTTCCAGAAGTCCACACTCAGCTCTTTCATCTTACTGACGTTGAGTGCCAGGTTGTTGCTGTGGCACCACTCCACTAATTGGCATAACTCACTCCTGTAGCCCTCTCGTCACCACCTGAGATTCTACCAACAATGGTTGTATCATCAGCAAATTTATAGATGGTATTTGAGCTATGCCTAGCCACACAGTCATGAGTATACAGAGAGTAGAGCAGTGGGCTAAGCACACACCCCTGAGGTGCACCAGTGTTGATCATCAGCAAGGAGGATATTTTATCACCATTCCACACAGATTGTGGTCTTCTGGTTAGGAAATCAAGAATCCAATTGCAGAGGGAGGAACAGAGGCCCAGGTTCTGCAACTTCTCAATCAGGATTGTGGGAATGATGGTATTAAATGCTAAGCTGTAGTCGCTGAACAGCATCCTGACATAGGTGTTTGTGTTGTCCAGGTGGTCTAAGGCCATGTGGAGAATCATTGAGACTGTGTCTGCCTTTGAACTATTGTGGTGATAGGCAAATTACAATGGGTCCAGGTCCTTACTGAGGCAGGAGTTCAGTCTAGTCATGACCAACCTCTCAAAGCATTTCATCACTGTTGATGTGAGTGCTACCAGGCGATTGTCATTAAGACAGCCCAGATTATTCTTCTTGGGCACTGGTATAATTGTTGCCTTTTTGAAGCAAGTGGGAACTTCCACCCATAGCAGTGAGAGAAGAGTGAAAATGGATGCTTTTGTAAATTACAGTATGGGGAACAGTTTCACGCCAAGTCCTGTACATTGAGCAGTCTTGTTTGTAGATGTGTTTATTGCATTAACTTCATACAATAAAGCTCCATATACTTCTCTTGTCACTGTGCTTATGTTACTGCTTACACAGAAATTGAATAAGACCCTACATTTCTATTTCCCTGGAGTTTTCTGCCAGGAAACCTAAGCTAATAACATCATATATCTGATTAAATAGTGGGTAAAAAATTCTTCTTGTAAAAAAAGTCATTGTTTCAAATCAGGCTGAGAAATGGAAACGTAATTTACTGAATGACATCATAATTCCCAGATGTCACAAATCTCACACATCTATCAATGTGACTCTGTTTAACTTTAATAACTGCTGCTTGGAGCAGCTCACTGAGTAGTTATTTTACTACATAGGATATACAGCACTAAAACAAGTCTTTCAGATCAACGAAGTCCACTTGAGCCCCCCCTCTTACTTTCACAACCAAATCTCAGTGTAATTTCATGTGCTATCCAGATTTTGGGAAATAAAACACTGGATTAATTGTTTACTGCCTGTTGCCCCTAGTGTAGGTAAATGGCAACAGGTGGAAATGATGGACACATGAGAGAGATGGTGAGTTGCACAACTGGAAGCTGATCCAATGGACCAGCTAGTCTCCTATGTGTAAAATATATACTGTACCGAGTTCAAAAACTTCTTGCAGTGACACACTTTCTTACCACTCTTTAAGTAACACTAGTCTTGTGAATTTCCAACTGGACTTCTTAATGATCTTATGTGATATTATACAGAATTCTTTCTCTCACTCCATTCTCATTTCTCTCTCTCTTTTTCCATGGTGAATTCTCTCAGACTTTATGCTAAATTCTCTCTCACTCTCTGCTTGCTGAATTTTCTCTCTCTCTCTCTCTCTTTCTCCGTACCAAATCTTCTCTCTACTGAATTCTCCTTTTCTCTTTGCCGATTTCCCGCATTGTGCAGATCTCTGTTGCACACACTCTCTCTCTTTCACTTTCTTTCTTTGCAGAATTAGCTTCATAGACATATATCTTGGAAACAGGCCCTGTGGCCCAATTCATCCATGCCAACCAAGTTGCCTACTTGAGCAGTCCCATGTGCCTCCTATTAGCCCATTTTCCTCTAAGTCTTTCCTGTGCTCTTTTCTCACTGTTGCCATCAGGTAGAAGGTACAAGTGTGTCACTATCTTCCAACTAAAGATTAAGAAGGACAAACTTATGCATTCCAAACACCATATCCTCTCCATTAATTTTGTCGCCTACTCGTACATCAAGTGAGGCTGACACTGACTATTTGCAATCTTGACAACACATTCAAACCTGATGTGCTGGCATTGAACAGGGTCCAGAGGAGGTTCAAGACAATGATCCTGGGAAATCCTCGTGCAAGGGTTAACATATGACGAGTATTTGATGGCTCTGGTCCTATAATTGCTGCAGTTCAAAAGACTGAGGGGAACTCATGAAAACTTATCAAATATTGAAAGGCCTAGACAAAGTGGATGTGGAGAGGATGTTTCCTATAGTGGGGGAGTCTAGGACCAGATGGCAGACTCAGAATAGAAGACGTCCCGTTGGAACAGAGATGAGAAGGTGTTTCTTTAGCCAGATGGTGGTAAATCGCAGAATTCATTGAGACAAATAGCTGTGAGGCTGTGGTAAAGTAGAGGCTGTATTTAAAGTAGAGATTGATAGGTTCTTGATTAGTAATGGCAACAAAGGGAGAAGACAGAAGAATGGGGTTCAGAGGGATCATAAATCAGCCATGATGGAATGGTGGAGCATACTCAATGTGCCAAATGGTCCAATTCTGCTCCAATCTCTTATGGTCTTACGGACTATGTTTCCAATATTCTATTCCCTCTAACAAAGAAACAATTTAATTCTACGTCTTCAATATGGTCTCGCCTTCCTTCTGCCGTACTCCACCAATTAATTTTTTATCTCTCTCAGAACTACCCGGGGGAGATCCTGTTCCATATTAACTCTCATGATAATTCCAGGGGAAGTGGCAGGGTGGAGGCCAAGAAACTGTTTCCATCTACTAGGGAAGGGATAAGAGATAAGATAAGAGACCGGACAATTAAGGCTTAGTCAAGAAGAAATCTCTCGATGCTGGTGGTTATGAATCTGTGGAATTCTCTCCTAAATAACACTGTGAATTTTCAGTCACCAAATAAGTTCATAACTGAAATCAATAGATATTTGGTCATGAAACGACTTGACAAAATGAGATCAGGTAGGAAAGTAAGTGAGCTGCAGGTAACTGTGATCTTACTTAATGATCTGAAATGCACAAGATCACAACAGGCTGTGGAGGGTTATAAACTTGACCAGCTTCATCACAGGCACAACCTTCCCCACCATCAGGGATATCTCCAAGAGGTGTTGCCTCAAGAAGGCAGCATCCATCACTAAGGAACTTCTTCATCTGCGAAATGCCTTCTTTTCATCACCAGCATCAGAGAGGGGGTACAGGAGCCTGGGCCGCACTCAGCAATTCAGGAACAGCTTCCTCCTTTCCACCATCAGAGCTGTGAATGGTTCCATGAACACACCTCATTATTCCTTTATTATTGCACTATATATTTTTGTGACTTATAGCAATTTTATGTCCTTGCACTGTACTGCTGCCACAAAGCAACAAACTTCATGTCATATAAGTGAGTACTAATAAATCTGAATCTGATTTCTGATTCCATCTCTTCTTCTACAGTTGCTGCTTGATTTGCTGAGCTCCTCCAGCACGTTCTGTTTTCATCTCAGGTTTCCAGATTATGCAAGTTTCTGCTTAAATTAATTTTTAATTCACTGGCACTTCCCTAATCTTGAAGATCTCTGCAAGGATTTGCATCTGACTCTTACCCTACCCGGCTTCAGTGGTTTCAGTTTCTCTTCTTCCTTTTTATGACATGTTGAAAAAACTTCCTTCCAGAACTACATTAACTGTAGAGTTTTACTGTGCCGATATGGGGTCTTCGGTTCAACTTATCCATGCTGACCAAGTTGCCTTCTGGACTCATCCTGTTTGCCTGTGCTTAGCTCATATCCCCCCGAACCTATCCTATCCATACACCTGTCCAGAAGTCATCATCATTGTAATAGTATCAGTGTCTACAAGCTCCTGTGGCAGCAGATTCCACTTCCTCACTACCCTCTTCCTGAAAAAAGTTGCTTCTTCAGATCCACTTTAAATTTTTCTCCTCTTGCCTTGACCCTATGCCTCCTAGTTTTACACTCCCCTACACTGTGACCATTTATTTAATCTATGTCCCTCATGATGTTATATAAGGTCATCCCTCAGCCTCAAAAGCAAGTTCTTTGGCAAATGTTTCATCATGGATTCCAACTGAAATTCCACCCTTTTTAATTTGGATACACCCATGATCACAGATATGTTCAAACTATCCAGCATTTCTCAAAGCACTATTTTCATCACATCCTGAGATACACGTTTAGTGCACGTGTGTCAACACATGCACCCTCTTCACCTCAGTGCAGTAACATTGATTCACTGTATCTGAATTCCACTTTGTGCTGGCCACATTTGGTGTTCTCCTTCATTTCAGATTCAAAGATGAAAAACTTGAACAGTCACTGAACTCTAGAACTTCACTCTTCCCCTTCATTTTCCCGTGACTACATCTCCCAGTCCTATTTCTTGCCATAGTTTCACTATCCCTGTGAGTGAGTTCCTCTCCAATTCCAAACAATCAATTTTGAGCAGAAGCCTCAACCCTGTCCCTTGGTTTTCCATCTTAATGAGCTCTGAGCCGTTCACAATGTTGAACTTTCTTTCCGCTGCCTTCATCTCTATGCTTGATACTGATCATTGCGCAACATTTTGTGCGGCACAGTAGCCGTAGTGGTTAGCATAACACTATTACAATGCCAGCAACCTGGGACCAATTCCACCGCTCTCTGTAAGGAATTGGTACGTTCTCCCGGTGACCTCATCGGTTTCCTCCAGTTTCCTCCCACGTTTCCAAAGGATTTATGGGTTAGTGGTCTCATTGGTCAAATGGGTTTAGTTCACCATTGCAGGCTCATTATGCCAGAAAGGCCTGTTACAATGTTGTACCTGTTACTAAAAGAAATAAATAAAACTGGGTGGGAAGAACAGTCAGAATGGATTAAATGGGCCAAAGAGCCTGTATCGTGCTGAATTGTTCTCTAACTCGGTGGCTGCCCGACCAGCTGAATATTTCCAGTTGCTCCGTTTCTATTCACTTGTGTTCACTCCATTCTCCCAAATTCTTTGGCATCTTCTTTGATCTCTAATTTTCCGAAGTTCTGATGAAAAGTCACTAAGTTAAGCCATTAACTCTGCTGGAAATATGCACATTCAGTTGGTGAATTTCAGGAAGTGACTCAAGTGTAAAGTCAGGCTATGACAAAGGCACATTGGGAAAACTGCAGTGGTTGAGGCAGGCATCAGTCAGATCCCCAAACAGTGAGTTCAGAGTTTGGAAGCTGTGGGATCATTACAAGGATTGGGAGATGATAATAATATGATGGAGCAATTTTTGAGGGAGTTAGTGGTGGGTGCCTTCCCCAATCTGCCCATTTGTCTGAGATGAAAAGCAGAAAAACCCAGCGAACTGTTCTCTTCAGAAGCAAATCTTTAAACTCGATTTACAACACACACTTCCATTATTCAAGTTTTGATTAAAGGTTCCTGGTCTGAAATTGTATCTTTATCTCTCCACCAATACTGCATGACTTGCTGGATATTTCTAGCATTTTTCTGTTTTTATTCTAAATTTCCAACATCTGCAGTCTTTTGCTTTTGGATTGCTGCCTTTCAACGTTTTGTACACTTGGACGCCCAAATTCTTCCCTTGAGCCACTTTTTAGAAAGTAATTAGTTTTATCTTTCTTGGATTACTCCACTTGCTTGCAATGGATGCCATTTGGCATAGCTTTACTCACTCACAATCTGCCTATTTCTCTTTGTAACTTCCTGCTCCCATATGCACTACTTTAGACTAAGTGTCATCTGGAAACTTGGATGTACAATTGCTGATTCCTTCCTCCAAGTCATTAACATATTGAAAAGAAAAATTAGACCCTACAACAGATTCCTGAAAATACCAGTTGTCACATCGTTGTCGATCAGACCAGAACATTTTTACCTGCCCTCTAGATTTAAAAAATCCAAATTCAAAAGCACACTTCCAAATAGATGTACTTTCATATTTACTAGTGTTGGACCTTATTAAATGCTTTCTGGAAAACTACTGCGATGACATCAACGGATACCAAGATCAGAAATTGCCGCAGAAAATCTAACTACATTAAACACACAAAACTTATCATTAACAGAGGCATGTTGCCTCTCTCTGATATTGAATCACTTTGTGTTAAATGATGAGTTGTAATAACTTGCCTGCAAATTGGTATTAAATAGTAGTTACCCCAGTTTCCCTTATAGCCTTCTAAAAGTTAAAACATTTTTTAAAAAACCACAAATTTCTTGGCATATTTCCTAAATCCATAGAGTTTGCAAGGCTATGACTAAGGTTGTTGTAGCTCTTCCAGCCATTTCTTTTCATATTTAAGAGTGAAAAGTATTAATCACTGCCTTGTGGACCTGGAATTAAGAGCTGGAACTCTGGCCAATTTCTTCTGTGTCCACTGACAGTCAATGGACATTTAGCCAAGAATTAAAGGGACATAGAAGAAGATAATTGGCAAAAGAAATATAAGGACAATTTTTATCGCAGCAAGTGATTAGGGTTTGGAATCTAGTGCCATATAGTGGAGCCTGGTACAAATGTACTGTTCAAAATGAGCTGGATAATATTTGAAAGGAGATAATTTGCCGGGCTAAGGGCAAAGAAGTGTGAATGTAGAACTAAATGGATTGCTTTTTATGTAGAACCAGTGTGGACTTGTCAGGCCAAAGGTCTCCCTCCATGCTATAATTATTTATGGCCATCAGCTCCTGGGTGCCTGTGCATTATAATTCCCATTAAATCATTTTTTTTTAGAAATTTTGAATCCAAACAAATCTGCTCTTTGATTTTAGTTTGAACTCCTGAGACTTTTATTCTCTTCTTCAGTGGTACAAAAGGATGCAAAGTGCTCATTCAATAAACTCAATAAATATAGTCTCATTGTCTACTATAATAATGGTGCATCACACAGTAACTGGATGAGAAAAGAAAAGGCAGGTTGGTAATTGTTAGGTTCATTGCTTAATTAGGCTGATGGTTAGGTCAATCTTTTGATTCTTTTTCAGGATATCATACTTTTTCAACTTAGGAGCAGATAATTTGTAACAAGGCTTGTAACAAGTTCAAGTCAAGTCAGGTCGCTTTTTATTGTCATTTCGACCATAAACTGCTGGTACAGCACACAGTAAAAATGAAACAACGTTCCTCCAGGACCATGGTGCTACATGAAACAACACAAAACTACACTAGACTAAGTGAGACAACACAAAAGCTACAATAGACTACAGACCTACACAGGACTACATAAAGTACACAAAACAGTGCAGGGCAGTACAATAAATAATAAAGAAGACAATAGGCACGGTAGAGGACAAATTATAATATAATAATAAATTATGCAGATGTCAGATGTTGAAGTTTACACTGGGAGGAGTTTAGAGCCTTCCCACCTCATAGAAGTGGGGCTAGAAGATAATGTGTTATCATGTAGCAAAAATGTAGAACACTCTTCATAAGAGGCAATTGATGTTTGGGTAGAGGCTAGTTTCAACTCCTGAGATCATGGGGGTATTTATTAAATGTTTAAGATGATGAGACATCTTGATAAACTTGGAGTGAAGAGGAACAGTTTTTACTGGAAGTCCATATTCAGACTAAATTTTATAACAATTGGTTAAAAAGTTTAAAAGGGTTTAAGTTTATTTTATATCCTGATAGGTTATGACATGGAATTATAACTTAAAGATGGTGAAAAAAGTTTTAATGGTAGAAATTAATTGTGGTGTAAAATTGAAATCCAACACAGCCCAACCAGACTATGCCTTATTCAACCCAAGTACAAGAAGTTAAAAAGTTTTCCATACCTGCCTGAAGCATCAGTTGCAAAAGTACCTTTATTTGTTTGAGGAAGAAACATTGAATGTTAGTCAAGGAAAGAGGACACAGTGGTAATACTGAGCAAATCATTCTGACCTGAATATGGCATTCATAGGGTTATACAGCACAGAAACAGGTCTTTGAGCAGCCAGCATACAAATCCCATGAACCAGCTCTTGGTCCATAGCTTTCAATGCCTTGGCAATTCAAGTGATCAGTTAAATAGTTTGTAAATATTGTGAAAGTCTCTGCTTCTACCAGCCCCCAAGACAGTGTGCTCAGAATTCCAATCTGATTCCAATTTTCATTCCATTTCAGAATGGAATGAAAATGTAGTGCATACATTTAGTGCACTTTTTGGCTTGAAGCTAATTATCTGCATACATCTTGTCCATCTGCAAAAGTTGAATACTGTAAGAGATTACACTCACAGACCATTCACGATTCAGCACAGCAGCATCCAAGGAGCAGAATTCCATATTAATGGGTTACAATACACGGTGTTTCTACTCTAAGATAGCAAATATGGCCCTTCTTAAAATAATTAATATCATTAAGAACAACTTAGCAATACAGTGACTTTTTGGTACATGGATTTACGACACCAAACTCATAACCTATCCCAGTGCTGCTCCTTAAGTTCAGGGACCCACTGAATTGACACACAAAAATGCAAGTCTGCTTTTTTGCTGGGAAGAGAATTTTTCAGTAGCCAAACATTCAGCAGTGTAGCTCAAGACTCCTACAGCACAGCACAGGTCATCTGGTAGAACTAAAGAGTGATTTTATGTAGAAGGAACTTTAACAGCCATTAGAATAGTGCAAGGTTCTCTCACAATAATAGCATCAAGTTCTAGGTTAACTGGTTAAATTGCTTTGACCTTAGCCTTAGTGTGTACCATATTTTTTCTTGGTTTGGCCAGGCATATTTCCTTCAGCTTAAGTATCCAATGTCAAATATTTGGTGGTTTTATCATGCAACTAATATTAGCTGGCTATTAATTAATTTGTGATTACCAAACTCATTTTACACACATCTCTTAAAAGTACAAAATATAGCCTTAAATATGGTCAAATTTATAATCAGCCCTCCAGGATTTGTTGATGTATCCAAAGGAGATATTGGAACTTTATTATATAGTAATTTTAAAACTTTGGCCATGGAGGGTAGGCTCCTTCATTAACAGTCAAGAAACATGCAGTGATGCAAATGAGACTATGTCCTTTACAGTTGTCTTAGATGCTGTGAGTGTGGATGTATTGGTGGCCACTTCAGGAAGTGTGAAGTGGGGTGATTAGTGATGAGAGGTCATGTGATGGTGCCAATACTCCCTGAAGCGTCACATGGATTTGGCAATACTAGTGTATCTGGAGTTGGTAAACTTCCAAAGGAAGGATGAACTACAAAAATACATAAAATACATTGCATGAAAGCACTTCTTAAATTCTTTGAACTGAGGGAGACAGTAATTATCCTTGTGCAGCCTACACAAGTCTGTCCCTAAACAGGATTCTACCAGATGCAAGAAACTGAGTAAATCAAACTGAAGTGAACGGGAGAGACCATGCCAACAGATGGACTGAATTAATATGACAGTGATGATTAGTATCCAGTCCTGTAGCTCCTACAAACATCTCATCACTTTCCAACCTACCCTGCTGTCAGGATTTCACACACTGAGAGATCCTGTCATCCACTAAAAATTACAGCTGTGCGGAAAATGGAAGGAGCAGGACAAAACTCAGGCTGGAAAAGAAGGGAATTAACTCACATTTCAACTGAGCTTTGAAATCTGATGATCTGTAGCTGGAAGGATGTTTCCAGTCTTAACCACGTCTTCCTGTCATTTCCTGACAGGAATCATAGAATTTTTTCCTTTATACAAAATGATACCAAAAAAAAACCCACAGGGTTGGCTGACTTTAAAGTTTCCTCTTTACTGAAAGATTATTCATGCATTCATTTATTTAATTTGAGATCTTTGTCCTCTTATGTTTTCTAACTTAAAGGTGACAAATCAAAGTTCTGCAGTAAAAATGGTAAACGCATGCACTAATTTAAAAGCTGGAATGGTGAACATATTTAACTGGTCAGACTGCATCTTTTTCCCGTGTCTTCACCAAGATCAGTTGCAATGGATGTCTAGATGCCAATGTGTGGAGAGTCCTAACAACCAGGCAAGACAGAAAGCAGTGGGATATAAATGCACAGAGCTGCTGCATTATTGGTTACTAATCACCATTGTCTCATTAATTCATACTGTCTGTTGGCATAATTCCTCATGTTCACTTCATTTCCATACTCTGCAATCAAAACTTCAGTACTGCAAGTGCGTGCTACACAGACTTTAATGACCTCATCCTGTAGATGTCAATTCTTCATGCATTGTCAGCTCAGCCAAGTTTCCAACTGGGGAATTCACCCATCTCTACCCCAGCACAAATTGCTACATAGTACAGCATTATCATTCACCCACACACCTTTAATAAAATTCTATATGAATCACACTACTTTCCAAGTCCTGCCTTTGATGGATGTCTGGATGGGGCATGCCCTGACCAGCACAGTTTTATTACAGTGTGTCGAAAACCAGATGACAAGAGGTTTAAGATGAGGGGTAGGTGGTTGAGAGACAATCTGAGGAAGATTTATTTCACTCACAGGGTGATTGGAATCTGGAACCCACACAGCCTGTGGGGTGATGAAGGTCAAGACATTCACAACATTGGGAAAATATCCAGGTGAGCACTGAAATCACCAAAACAGACAAAGCTGCAGAGTTACGTTTTGGTAAACAGGACTAACATAGATGGTGACACAGAACCTGCAGATGCTGGCATCCAGAGGAAAATAATCTGCTGGAGGAACTCAGCAGTTGAATGAAATTTGTGATAGGGAAGGAGATATTGATGTTTTGGATCAAAATCCTTAATCAAGGCTCTTTTCTCTCCACAGACGTCGCTTGACCTGCTGAATCTCTCCAGCAGGTGACTCTATATAGATGGGTATCTGATGATCAGCATGGGCACAGTGAGCCCAAGGGCCTGTTTCAGTCCTCCACAACATCAAGACCATTAATGAGTGAGATCCTTGCTCCTGTGCTGACCATTTGCCAGATCTTATCCTTCCCCTATCTGTACACACTCTTCCAGCAGTGATCAGGAATGAAATGCCTCACTGATTCTCCTCTCCTGTGGTCATAAAGAGTGAAGACTGAGAATACAATACAGCCCTTGGAATTGGCTACACAAACACATGGAGTCAATTCTGAGCTTCCTTGTATTTATAAACATTCGTTTTTGGGACCTGCACATTATTGACAAGGCATTGCTCAGCTGTAATTGCCCTTGAGGTAGTGGTGGTAGGCTATCTTCTTGAACCACTGTAGTCCAACGAATGAAGAGGAAGGAAGGTCGTTGGTTCATGAAGGACTAATAATATACAGTATTTCCAATTCAGTGTAGTATGTGATTTGAGGAATGGTTAGGACAGTGGATGTGATACCAGTCAAGCATATTGGTTTGTTCTAAATGCTGTCGATCTACATGATAACTGCTAGAGGGACACCAGCCCAAGGAAGTGGAGAACAGTCCATCATCTTCCAAACTGTGCCTTGCGGATGATATGTTTGGTTCAAAGGCTACCCCTCAGGTATTTATTTCTCAAGTGCTGAAGTATAGACAAATGGAGTCACTCAAAGGGAAACAATCAGAAAGTGGAGAACAGCAAGCTACACCCAGATGTTTAATACTGTGATCTAATGTGCTGCCACAACATCTTTAGGGCTATGGGTGAACTGGCTATCTAGGAAGTGAGGGACTTACTCAGCATGATTCCAGAAATATACAACTGATCCCCTGTTTTTCTGTAAGATACTCACCTGAGAGCCAGTGTGCCCCTTTCTCTGGTAGAGCAGGTAAGAAAGCCAGGAAGAAACAGCTAGCAGTTTTCCCTTCTTGCTTACCTTCAGTAATGCTCCTGCAGACGGAATTTTATCCCACGTGGGGAAAAACAAGTGAGGGAGCTTCCTTTTAGCAACCTATTGTGCGTAGCTCTGTTTTACTGCTTGCATATTTCATTAGCAACATACAGTTTCTCTCTTTTGGACTGAGGTCCCTGTTAATCTACTGGAGAGCTGGAGAGTCATTGGTGCAGGACAGACAGTTAACATACCTCCTGTCCATTTGGAATTTAGAAAGCATTTTGATAATGACGATTCTTTAAATGAAGGTCTCAGATTGAATTTAATTGGTTCCATGGAATGTGTAATACCTTGAGAGACTGACAACTTTTTCTTTTTTTGTATTGTATTTCTGTCTAATTGGAGCAGTGTTCTTCCAGTAAGGAAAAGAGCTGGCACAACACTCTGGAAAGTTTTTGTCAAGGAAACCATGGAACAAATTGTGTCACTGCATCAAGTGTTTACAAGCAAACACAAAGGAAATGTTTTCTGAAAACTTTTACTGATTTGTATCCCATTAACTCCATCACTGGAGTAACAGGCAGCAGGAGCTACACTGGCACCAACAGTGTTGTTCCTCCTTTCCATTGGACTCTGCAACAATGCCGAGAGAGGGGTCTTGACGTCAAGGCAACCCAAGACCTCCACATCTCCTTGTCCAGGCCCGTGGCATGATGGAGAGGACGCTCCATCGATGTCGCGAGATAGCGGCACAACACAAGAAGTGGCAGTTACTGGTTATACACCGATTTCTGGTTATACTGGTTATTTCCGACTGGCATAGGAAATGAACGAGGGCCCACTTCTGATGGTGGGCGAGATCGTCACATCTCACTGGACAGCTACAGCCCACCTCAAGTTGGGCAGCCCCCAGCCAGTAAGTTGCCTGCCTCACTAGGTACGTGGGGCTCAGAGTCCGCACCAGGTAGAAGAATTAAAACCAGGAAGACACCAGCTCTTCGCCTCACAAGCTGGAACATCGGGACTACGTGTCCTGGACTGACTGATGACCTCTAACACATCGACGATGCCCGCAAAGCAGCAGCCATTGTCAGGGAGCTCATTAGGCTGAACATCAATATTGCCTGCCTCCAGGAGACCCGTTTGGCAGATAACGGTTCCTTCAGAGAGTCCAATTATACTCTCTCCTGGCAGGGTCTCCCTCATGAAGACCCAAGGTAGTATAGCATTGGTTTTACAGTGAAGAACTCTTTCATCGCCACCAAGGAACCACCAACAGGTGGATCAGAAAGTTCCTTGCTCTCTGCTTGTCATCGCCTTCCAGCCCATAAACCTCCTAAGCGTCTATGCCCCAAAAATTTGTTCTTCACCAGAGGCCAAAGACCAGTTCTATGAGGCAAGATGAATGAGAACGGGCACAGACTGCTAGAGCTGTGCTGCCATTGTGGACTGTGCATCACCAACATGTATTTTCAGGGTAAGGATTGGCATAAGGTCTCCTGGAGACATCCATGGACCCACCTCTGGCATCAGCTCGACTTTTATCATCTCCAGGCGCAGGGATCTAAAGAGTGTCCTTGGCACTTACAGTTACCATAGTGCAGACTGTGACATAGACCACATCCTTGTTGTCAGTAGGGTTGGGCTAACGCCAAAGAGACTCCATCATTCCAACACTAAGGGCCGGTCTCACATCAACACCTGCTGTACAGTGAACTCTGACAGGGCACAGCAGATTGCAGACGCCTTTGAAGCCGCAATGAAGAACAGTTCTGGTGATAGCACCTCTGTTGATTTCAAGTGGTCGCAACTCCATGATGCCGCCTACAGCTCAGCCATAACAGCGTTTGGGGAAAAGGAGCTCAAGAACGCAGACTGGTACGAGGTGCACGGGGAAGAAATGGAGCAAGTGGCTGAAGCCAAGAGAAAATCTCTGCTGGCCTACGAGCAAAAACCCTGCAGCAGCACACACGCCGCCCTCAGAGCTGCTAAAACCCAGGCACAGCAAACTGCCGAATGCTGTGCAAACAACCACTGGCTGAATTTGTGCAGCAAAATCCAATCAGCGAGAATGCAAGAGGGATGTTTGACGGCATCAAGTCAGCAACAGGCACCTCAGCCACCAAGGCTCCCCTGCTGAAGTGGAAAAACAGGGCAGTCATCACAGACCTGAGCAAGCAGATTGAATGCTGGGTAGAGCACTACCTGGAGCTGTATGCAACCCAGATCGTGGTGACCAATGCTGCCCTGTGGTCACTGCCTGTCTTGCCAGTCAAGGACGAGCTTGATGCGTTGTCATTTATGGAGGAGCTCAGCAAAGCCATCAACTGTCTTGCCTGTGGGAAAGCCCCAAGAAAAGATGGAATTCCCCCTGAAATCTTGAAGAGTGGGAAGCCTGCTTTGCTGCATCATCTACACAAGCTTCTGCATCTTTGCTGGGAGAAAGGCCATATCCCCAAGACAAGCAAGATGCCAACATTGTCACACTGTACAAAAACAAGTACAACTGTAGTGATTGTATCAACTACTGTAGCATCTCTGTCCTTAGTAATATGGGGAAACTGTTCACCCACATCATCTTGGCACGACCTCAAAGTCTTGCATCCAGAGTCTACCCAGAGTCGCAGTGCGAGTTCAGAGCAGGCAAGTCTACAGTGGACATGATCTTCTCACTGTGCCAGCCGCAGAGAAGAGCTGAGAGCAGCAGAAGCCACTGTACACAGCCTTCATTGATCTGACCAAGACGTTTGACCTCGTCAGCAGAATCGGACCCTTCCAACTCCTGCTAAAGATTAGCTGTCCTCCCCCCAAGATTGTGCAGCATCATATTCTCCTTCCACAAGGACATGCACAGCACTGTCTGCTTCAATGGAGCAATTTCTGATGCCTTTCCAGTAAGTAGCGGAGTGAAACAAGGTTGTGTCCTGAACTTACCCTCCTCGGAATCTTCTCCATGCTGCTTCACTATGCTTTCGCCTTTCACTATGCTGTGCATCGACCCTCGCACAAGGGCTGATGGAAAGCTGTTCAACCTCACTCGCTTGTGGTCCAAGACCAAAGTTAGGACAGCCCTCATCCGTGAGATGCTGCTTGCAGATGATGCAGCATTGATGTCACACACTGAAGGCAAACTCCAACAACTGATTAACCACTGAGCCCATCCCTGCAAGGAGCTTGGGTTAACTATCAGTCTGAAGAGGACAAACGTCGTGGCCCAGGATGCAGAATCTCCCCCAAACATCACCACTGATGAAAACTCTCCTGACGTAGTTGACTCCTTCACCTATCCTCTGGCAACCATCGCCAGCTCCCTATTCCACGAAGCAGAGGTGAACAGCAGGATTGCCAAAGCTGCAGCTGTCATGGCCAGACTGAACAAGAGAGTGAGGAACAACAGACAGCTGACCAACAATACTAAATTGCATGTGTACCAGGCGTGCGAGTTCAGCACACTCCTCTACGCCAGCGAGGTTTGGACGCCAAAGAGAAGAGGCTAAACTCGTTCCACCTACGCTGCCTCAGGCGGATCTTGTACATCTCCTGGCAGAACATAATCACCAAATAGAGAGAGGGTCTGCAGTGGACTGACACCTCCAGCATCCACACACTACTCAGCCATGGACGCTTCAGATGGTTGGGCCAAGTCACACAGATGGACCAGGGACACATACCCAAGGACATGCTGCATGCCGAACTGACTGAGAGCTACCACCCACGAGGAAGACCCCATGCCTTCGCTACAGGGATGACAGCAATCACAAAATTGAGCTGGCGGTCATCAACCCAAACACGTGGGAGGAAAGAGGTGAGAACCATAAAGCATAGATTTAAGGTAAGAGGGAAGAGACTTTAAAGCAACTTAGGTAATTTTTCACACAGTCATGTATATGGAGTGAGCTTCCAGTGGAAGGTACCGTAACAATATTTTAAAGATATTTGAACAGGTAACATGGATAGGAATGGTTTAGCGGGGCATGGGCCTATCACTGGCAAATGATAGGTATGATTCTGTCTATATACTGAAGGGGCCAGTCTCATATCTATTCTATATAAAGAAGACTGTGCCCACGTATTTAATCTACAGAAGGACCCGTTTCCATGTTATATAACTATGACAGCAGATCCGAGCACTCAGAGGAAGTCCTTGCAGGAACAAGAAGAATGTTCCAACTCAGCAGCACCAGAGGTCAGGATGGAAACTGGGACCCTGGAACTGACAGAAAGCAGCATTACCAACTCTGCCACCAGCTCCATTTTTTTTCTCTCTTGCATATTGCACACAGCCTTTGGAGCATATTTACCTCTTACTTTTTGCTTTTAATACTTAGTCCTTCGCATTGAAATTCATCTACCATTTACCGAGCCAAATTTCAACCATTACTGTGAAAGGTTCGCATCATGCCGCCTTTTACCAAGGCAGGTCATAAGTTCAACGCATCAGCTTTTACCAAGCTACCGAAGTTTTAGTTAGAAGATGTTATTTAATCACTTAGACCAAGATGTCAGATTTAGGAAGGAGCTAATTTAGTATGTATTCAGGGGATCCCCAGGTTCTGGAAGACCTGACAACAAAATCTGACTTTATGCAAATTCTCCAGTAAACTGAATTATGTGAATGCTTTGTTAGCCTAACAAGTTATAAAAAATGCTTTGTGGTTTATCAGCCACATATAGTATATTTTCCATTAGGTTAATTATGTTAGTGTTAGTAGGGTTAGGGTAAACAGAGAATATTCAATGAAATAAACAAATCATAGGAGTATATGCAGAGTGATACAATATGGGTAGCTGTAGAAATTAGATGGCTGCACGACCCAATATTAAAAGAAGTCTATCAGGAAAGGGAGGCTCTCAGCTATTTCAGACAACGGGATTTCAGCTTGGCTTGGAAAATCTGTTCGCTTCTGACTTAGAGAAAAGTTAGTTCTAAGAATAAAACTCTTATTTAATTTGGAGACTGTCTGGATTTAGCTTCTTGGTTAAAGATATATCACAAATAAATATTTCATCCAACTGGATGAAATTACTGACTTGACTCGCCAGTCTCTAGTACATGAATTAATCCTCCAGTGGAAAAAAATACACGCATACATTTAACAGGTCGAGAGTTGCCAGTGTTCACTCTAAACATGGAACATTCTTGGTTATCAATAAGCAAATCTACCCAGATGTAGGCCAATCGTTGATGAAGAATGCAAAGCAGGCCTCTTGATCCATTTTAGAGATATCAGTCCAATGCCTCAACCTTTTCCTCCCTTTTCAGCAAACCTTTTCCAAAATTCCCTTTAGGAAGTTAGTGAATCTCTTCCAGTAGTCTTTCAAAGTGAAAGTCAAGTTTACTGTCTTATGCACATTTAGGCATAGGTGCAATGTAAAACTTCTTTACTACAACTTCACACCAGATAGCACCAGCTAAGTTGCATTCACAAGAAAACCATAATTCAGCATGAATTTTCAGGAAGTACATTTCAAGTCATAAGTCTCCACATAAAACCCTCACCATTGCTTTTGCAAATTACAGTATCTTAGTTTGTCTTTCATGTTTTCTCGGAAAAAAAGAGACTAAAACAAAATTGACCCATTTCTATCAGACAATCAGATTTCACAATACAAAGTCTTAGTTCTCTCAGAGGATTACCAGACATGCACCATCAAGTTAAAAATGCACACCATCCAGACATTAACAAACACAATTAAATAGTATGGGAGTTATTTCTGGAAACGGACTTCTGAAACATTTCTGCTGATACCAAGTGGGTCTGATGAACAAAATCAAGATAAGCAACTTCTCTTTTTGCATTTTTCATGCTACTTGTATGTTCTCACACATTCGGGTCTTATTTACCAAACCATATTTTTATCTTTAAATTTTCTTGGATTTTGAAGGAGGATAAGAAGAATGGCAACAAACAAACTGGAACAAGGAACACAACAGTCTAGATGTTAACAAAGGAGATTTCTGTGCTGGGATGGGGTCATCTCTGGGATAATTCCAGATTTACCCCCGTGATCTCCTATTACTTACAAAGGTTACCAAATATCAAGATCAAGTTGAAAGAAAAGTTCCCTTTATCACTTCCTTAACAACGGCATTTTAACACTCATAAAAAAACATGCCATTCAATCTACATGGTACAAATGGGTCTGTTTCTGCTTTGTATAACATACACAGAAGTCCCCCTCCCTGTATATAATATAAACAAAGGTCCACCCACCTTTGTATATATTGCACACAAGACTGTTTTTCTCTCTCCCTCTCTGTAGATATCACATGTGGGAACAGACCTCTCTATATGGGGCTGGCCTTTTCAGTACACAGTATGCAGCATGAAAACATGTCCTTCGGCCCAATGCCTCTATGCCAAACAAAATGCCCATCTAAGCTAATCCTAGTTGGCCATATTTGATCATATCCCTCCAAACATTTCCTATACACCTACCTTTCTAAGTGTCATTTAGCTGTTGACAAGGAGGCATACAGGAGTGAGATAGATGGGCTGGATGAGTGTGTGTTGCAATGACAACCTTGCACTCAATGTTAGTAAAACCAAGCAACTATTTGTGGACTTCAGGAAAGGGAAGTCAAGGCAACACATGCCAGTCCTTATTGATGGGTCAGCAGTGGAAATTGTGAGCAGTTTTAAGTTCCTGGGTGTTAACATCTCAGAATATCTAGCCTGGGCCCAGCATAGTGATGGAATTATGAAGAGGGCATGCCAGTATCTATATTTCATTAGAAGTTTGAGGAGATTTAATATGCCGAGAAAGACTCAAGCAAATTTTTACAGACTTACCGTGGAGAGTATTCTAACTGGTTATATCACCATCAGTATGGAGGTGTCATTACCCTGGGATTGGGAAAAGCTGCAGAGGGTTGTAAACTCAACCAGCTCTATCATGGTCACTAGTATCGCTACCATCGAGGACATCGTCAAAAGGCGATGCCTCAAAAAGGTGGCATCCATCATTAAGGATCCCACAGTACAGGCCATGTCATCTTCCAATTGCTACTATAAGAGAGGAGGTACAGGAGCCTGAGGACACACTCAGTTCCATCAGATTTCTGAACAGTGAATCCATTAACACTACCTCACTTTTTTTTTTGCTCTTTTTGCATTACTTACTTAATATTTTTAATATATATTTCTTATAATAATTTATAGTACGTTTCTGTATTGTGCTGCTACCACAAAACAACACATTTCACAACACACGTCTGTGATAATAAACTTGATTCTGATTCTGAAAATATTGTTATTGTACCCGCCTCAACCACTTCCTCTGGCAGCTTGCTCCAGGTACACCCCACTCTCTGCATGAGGAAGTTCTCCCTCAGGTCGCTTTTAAATCTTCCCCCTTTCACCTTAAACACTGGGAAGAAGATTGTGAGCATTCACCCTATCTATGCCCCTCGTGATTTTGTACACCCTTATAAGATCACCCCTCGGTCTTCAACACTCTAAGCACTAATAACATTGCCAGCTCAACCTCTCCCAATAACCCAGTCCTTGAGTCCCAGCAATATCCTCGAAAGTCTCTCCTGCTCCCCCTCTGGCTTTGTGACATCTTTCCCATATCAGGGTGACCAAACTGAGCACAATAATCCCAGTGAGCGCTCACCATCGTCTTGTACAACTGTGTTGAGGATGGATGTTATCAAGCTCATTGGTTACCCGCATGGTAAATACATCCCTTCCCCTTCGTAAGTCTTTAGTTGAACGTTTAGTCCTTTAGCATAGTTCATGCACTATAACAGGGAGAGGATCTGGAAGGATGGCACAACAGCAAAGTAAAAAGTGCAGTTGTCACACAGCTCCAGTAGCTTAGGTTCAATTCTATATTCTGGTGCTCTCTGGGAGTGGTTTTCATGTGCTGCCTGTGATCACACACAGTTCTCTGAGTGCTCCAGTTTCCTCCCAACATTGCAGAGAAATGCCAGTAAGTTAATGACTGCTGCAAAGTACAGATAGATAGCAGGAGAATCAGGTAGAAGTTGATAGCTATGTGAGAGAGCATAGGATACAGGGAGATAAGTGGGCACTGGGACTGATGGGAATGCTCTGAGAGCATGGACTTGATGGGCTGAATGACCTTCATTTACATATAAATAACCAATCCTGATAGTTTATGACAGTCAACCCAGAATTACCTCTCTCAATATACTCTTCAGCTGCTCTGATCGAGCAGCATAGCCATAATGAAGCAATAACAGTGGTTTTGAAAAGGAAGGTTATGTTGGCTAATTTTATCACAATGGGTAGAAATTTATTCTCAGTCACAAATGGTATCTGTGATACTCATCGTGAGCAGCTTGTGGTCAGTGTTTTAAATTCAACTAAAGCCAATGGATTTTGTTGTATGTGTACTAATGTCATATTTCTATGTTTTGCATAGTATTCGCCAATAATCTTAGACTGGACTGTGTTGTACTACTTGCCTCCCCACTCAATATTGCCACCTTTGGTCCACCCAAGTGGGCACTTACACCAGCTGTAAAAGCTGACATTAATATTAGTTTAAATATCATTGCTATTCAGGGATATTTAAAATCTATTGGCATTGAAGCAGTTAATTTACAATTAAAAACAAAATAAGTAAAAAAAGTTAAGTTCAAAACTTTCAGATATTTATAGACATTACAGTAAAACAAAATATTTCTTAAATTTACCTTCCCGTTTATTTCTCAAATATTTGCCCTACAAATCCCATATTAATGGGTGCCCTGAATTCAACTCAAGGTCTGACCTGATATTCTATTCAAAAGTTGATTCCACGGCCATTTACAGTGCAGAAACACATGACTTTAGTTTCAATGGCTGAAGACCAGCATTTCTAAACTGAACTGCCAGCAACGCCAACATGAGCCATTCCAGGAGTCTTATTGATTCTGTTGAATGATATCAGACAGAATTGATCTTCACGACAATTCCATTAACACTACTGCCAAACAGTGTTGAAATAAATCAAGTAAATGTAACCTCCCATATACATAAATGTCTTATAAGCCTTGAGGTGGAGGGTAAGAGGCAGAATGGGTTAATGGCAGTGTTGTTACCATTGCATCTTGGATCTGAATCTAGTCCAGATGAATGGAACAAAAGCAATTTCATTCTTCTGAATCAATTTAGAAGCTGCTGATGGAGCCAACAGTATAAAACTGGCAGCTTCACTCAGGGAGAATGGCTGCTGAGCACATTGGAGATGCCAGGTTGTGTAACAGAGGATGCTATTCTGTAGTCATATTTGTTGGAGCAGATTGGAAAAGGCTTTCCTTCAGAATTGGCTGTGCCATTCTTGACCTTTCTATGAGCCCAAAGTGCTGAAATCCTTTGCCTTTCTGTAAGTTTGAAACCTCACTATTTTCCACTCAACTCCGATCTAAACCGTCACTTGCCGGAAATAGCTGGGGGACTTATTGCGCTACTAACTCAGTGTAGTTTCCATAAACAGGGTAACAAATCCATCAATAATCAGAAATAAAAGTAAACACATTATATCATGCATTAAAAAAAAGATGTGGAGGGAATTAAATCACAGTAACAATTCAAGACCCATTCCAGTTAACCAACTTAGAGATACTAGCCACTTTCAGCAGTAATAAAAAATTCCAAGTCAATAGTCATGGTTTAGCTTTTGTGACTCATAATTTAATAGTTTGACTGCTGTGGTTTTGAAAACTATCCATTTAAGACACTCTTGACAGCCACTCATGAAAGCTATGTCTGCTTTTTGCGTTAGAAAGTTAACAGAGGTTGGCTTAAAAAGTTTACCCAGCCAACATCGCAACATCAGCAGATGGTAGAAAGATTTTCCGATTTGAATGTTAGAGAGGAAGATTAACCATTTCAGTATTGTTACTGTACAAGATTTTTTCTGATAGAAAGAAAATGGGTTTTCATGAAATTTTTCATAATCTTGCAATTTAAAGGGGTAATTATAATATGGGGGATTTTAAGTGTCAATCAGCAAAGTATCAGAAAGAGCAATGAAACAAAATGAACAGATATTTTCTATGCTTGCCAAGGGATAAATGTTGGCCAGAATGCCGGGAGAACTTCCCAGCTCTTCTTTGAATAATGCCAAAGCATCTTTTATATTGTTCAGAAAAGACAGCAGGGACATTAATTTAGTGATTGCATTCACATTAATAGTAGTCGTAAAGATCCCTAACTCCTGATAGTGATTTAGTTTGCTATCCAAGAACACATTTGCAACTGTTTTACTAATGTTGGTCACGAGGGAGAGGGAGAGTCATAAAGCAATCCAGTGCAAATATAGACACAACCAGACCATGCTGACCACTGTGCCCAGTCAGGTAGTCCTAATTTCCTGTGTTTGCACATATCCCAATAAACCCCACCGCTCTATGTACCTAGTCAAGTGCTTCTTAAATTACATTATTACAGCTGCCTCAAACATTCCTGCTGGTAGCTCATTCCATATACTCACCATCCTCTGCATGGAAAAGTTACACCTTAAGTTCCTTTTAAATCTTTCCCCTCTTAACTTAAACCTAAGCCTCCTAGTTTTGGACTCCCCTACCCTGGGGAAAAGACTCTTGGAATCCACCTGAAATATGGCTCTTATGAGAGCGAGAGATAGGGAGGAAGAGAGAGGGTGTTAGAGGGAGGCGTTCAGAGAGAGGAGATTAGAGAGGGGAGTTAGAGAGGGGGGTAAAGAAAGAGGTGGAGAGAGATAAAGACAGACAGTGGTGGACAATAACCAGCTGAGTGCAGGAATGGCAGGGAGAGAGAGACAGAAAGAGATACAGATGGAGGATACCACCCAGAAAAAGGCATGTTATGAAGGGAAGGAGAGCAGCAGGGAGGAAAATGGACTAAGATAGGAGAGGCAGGAATAGGGAAGCAGAGAAGACTGCAGTAAAGAAAGATAGGAGGACAGTGCATGAGTATTTTAAGGTGTAAGAACTAGATACCATTAATCTAGAGACTTGATGAAGAAAATCTGGAATATTTCTACAGGAAAGTGCAATATCTGTATATTACTTTAGAGAAAAACAAAATCCATGTGGAAACTGAGAATGAAACCTTGGGCTGTTAGCTAGCTATCTAGCCAAAACTTTCTCTGTTGCAGCAAATACTGTAATTGAAAAGTAATTGCTCTTCAGTAGAGTAACTAAAAGGGAAAACTACAAATCCACCTTAAAGTGGTGCTGATGTATAATGAGTTTATCACTATTAAAAGCCCACCCCTCAGTTACTGATGCCCCTCAGAAGTCATACCACCTCATGTAAATCTGTTTGTAGCCTCAAGAGATATAGCATGGAAACGAGCCACCAAGTCCAACTAGCCATCAACGACCATCTATGTTATACTAATCCTATGTTAAACACAAGAAAATCTGTAGATGCCAGAAATCCAAAGCAACAGAAACAAAATTCTGGAGGAACTCGGCAGGTCAGGCACGATCGATGGAAATAAATAAACAGCCGATGTTTCGGGCTGAGACCCTTCTTCAGGACCGAGAAGGGAGGGAAAAGATGTCAGAATAAAAACACTTTCGTTTTCTCCACATTGCCATTGACTCTCAGCACCCGAGGTCAGGACTAATCTATGTTCCCGAGGCTATGAGAAAACGGCTCGACTTGTTGCACCACTGGGCCTGTCAGTTGTGAAATGTTGCTAGAGCTATTTTCCTTGTAAAAACATAGAAAACCTACAGCACAATACAGGCCCTTCAGCCCACAAAGTTGTACTGAACATGTCCCTACCTTAGAAATTCTTAGGATTACCCATAGCCCTCTATTTTTCTAAGCTCCATGTACCTATCCAGAAGTCTATTAAAAGACCCTATCATCTTCGCCTCCACCACTGCTGGCAGCCCATTCCATGCACTCGCCACTCTCTGAGTAAAAAAACTTACCCCTGACATCTCCTCTGTACCTGCTCCCCAGCACCTTAAACCTGTGTCCTCTTGTGGCAACTATTTCAGCCCTGGGAAAAAGCCTCTGACTATCCACACCATCAATGCCTCTCATCATCTTATACACCTCTATCAGGTCACCTCTCATCCTCCGTCACTTCAAGGAGAAAAGGCCAAGTTCACTCAACCTATTCTCATAAGACATGCTCCCCAATCCAGGCAACATCCTTGTAAAGTTCCTCTGCATCCTTTCTATGGCTTCCGCATCCTTCCTGTAGTGAGGCGACCAGAACTGAGCACAGTACTCCAAGTGTGGTCTGACGAGGGTCCTATATAGCTGCAACATTACCTCTTGGCTCCTAAATTCATTTCCACGATTGATGAAGGCTAATACACCATATGCCTTCTTAACCACAGAGTCAACCTGCGCAGCTGCTTTGAGCGTTCTATGGACTCGGACCCCAAAATCCCTCTGATCCTCCACACCGCCAAGAGTCTTACCATTAATACTATATTCTGCCATCATATTTGACCTACCAAAATGAACCACTTCACGCTTATCTGGGTGGAACTCCATCTGCCACTTCTCAGCCCAGTTTTGCATCCTGTCAATGTCCCACTGTAACTTCCGACAGCCCTCCACACTATCCACAACACCTCCAACCTTTGTGTCATCAGCAAACTTACTAACTCATCCCTCCACTTCCTTATCCAGGTCATTTATAAAAATCACGAAGAGCAGTGGTCCCAGAACAGATCCCTGAGGCACACCACTGGTGACCGACCTCCATGCAGAATATGACCCGGCTACAACCACTCTTTGCCTTCTGTGGGCAAGCCAGATCTGGATCCATTAAGCAATGTCTCCTTGGATCCCATGCCTCCTTACTTTCTCAATAAGCCTTGCATGGGATACCTTATCAAATGCCTTGCTGAAATCCATATACACTACATCTACTGCTCTTCCTTCATCAATGTGTTTAGTCACATCCTCAAAAAATTCAATCAGGCTCGTAAGGCACGACCTGCCCTTGACAAAGCCATGCTGACTACTCTTAATCATATTATGCCTCTCCAAATGTTCACAAATCCTGCCTCTCAGGATCTTCTCCAACAACTTACCAACCACTGAGTAAGACTCACTGGTCTATAATTTCCTGAGCTATCTCCACTCCCTTTCTTGAATAAAGGAACAACATCCGCAACCCTCCAATCCTCCGGAACCTCTCCCGTCCCCATTGATGATGCAAAGATCATCGTCAGAGGCTCAGTAATCTCCTTCTTTGCCTCCCACAGTAGCCTGGGGTACATCTCATCCGGTCCCAGCGACTTATCCAAATTGATGCTTTACAAAAGCTCCAGCACATCCTCTTTCTTAATATCTACATGCTCAAGCTTTGCAGTCTGCTGCAAATCATCACTACAGTCATCAAGATCCTTTTCCATAGTGAACACTGAAGCAAAGTATTCACTAAGTACCTCTGTTATTTCCTCCGGTTCCATACATACTTTCCCACTGTCACAATTGATAGGTCCTATTCTTTCACGTCATATCCTCTTACTCTTCACATATTTGTAGAATGCCTTGGGGTTTTCCTTAATCCTGCCCACCAAGGCCTTCTCATGGCCCCTTCTGGCTCTCCTAATTTCCTTCTTGTCCTTCCTATTAGCCTTATAATCTTCTGGATCATTACCTAGCTCTCTGAACCTTTTGTAAGCTTTTCTTTTCTCCTTGACTAGACTTATTACAGCCTTTGTACACCATGGTTCCTGTACCCTACCATAACTTCCCTGTCTCATTGGAACGTACCTATGCAGAACTCCACTCAAATATACCCTGAATATTTGCCACATTTCTTCTGTACTTTCCCCTGAGAACATCTGTTTCCAATTTAAGCCTCCATTTCCTGCCTGATAGCCTCATAATTCCCCTTAAACACTTTTCTAACTTGTCTGTTCCTATCTCTCTCCAATGCCACTGTAAAGGAGATAGAATTAGATTAGGTTATGAGGACACTCAGTCCTTGTTTACTGTCATTTAGAAATGCATGCATTAAGAAATGATACAATATTCCTCCAGAGTGATATCACAAAAAAAGGACAAACCAAAGACTAACACTGACAAGACCACATAGTTATAACATATAGTTACAGCAGTGCAAAGCAATATCATAATTTGATAAAGAGCAGACCATGGGCACGGTAAAAAAGTCTCAAAGTTCCGATCAACTCCCAATAGTCCCGATAGCAGGCAGCAAAAGGAGAAACTCTCCCTGCCACAAACCTCCAGGCGCCGACAACTGCCGATGCTTTGGAAGCACCCAACCACAGCCAACTCTGAGTCCGTCCCAAAACTTCGAGCCTCCGACCAGCCCTCCGACACTGAGCACCATCTCTGCCCAGCGCTTCGACCCCACCCCAGCCGCCAAGCAACAAGCAAAGCCAAGGACTCGAAGCCTTCTCCTCCGGAGATTCTGGATCACACAGTAGCAGCGGCAGTGAAGAAGGCATTTCAGAAGTTACTCCAGATGTTCCTCCATACTCTCACGTCTGTCTGCATCAAATCAGGATTGTGCACAGCACCCTACTTGACAAATAACAGATATCATTCACCGGAGTGACCGCTGCACGCTGCATCGCGCTGCCATCTTCTCCTGCTCCTCAATTATGATCACTACCTCCAAGATGCTCTCCCACTGCGAGATCTGACACCTGACCAGGTTCATTTCCCAATACCAAATCAAGTACAGCCTCTCCTCTTGTACGCTTATCTACATATGGTGTCAAGAAACCTTCCTGAACACACCTAACAATCTCCTCCCCATATAAACCCCTTTGCTCTAGGGAGATGCCAATCGATATTTGGGAAATTAAAATCTCCCATCACAACAACTCTGTTATTATTACACCTTTCCAGGATCTGTTTCCCTATCTGCTCCTCGATATCCCTGTTACTATTGGGCGGCCTATAAAAAAACGCCCAGTAAAGTTATTGCCCCCTTCCTCTACCCACAGAGACTCCGTAGACAATTCCTCCATGACGTCCACCTTTCCTGCAGCTGTGACACTATCTCTGATCAACTGTGCCATACCCCACCTCTTTTGCCTCCCTCCTTGTCCTTCCTGAAACATCTAAAACCCAGCACTTGTAGTAACCATTCCTGTCCCTGAGCTATCCAAGACTCTGTAATAGCCACCACATGTTCCTTTTCTTGCCAACCACAAAAGATAGAAAAGGAAGGTTTTAATTAGACTACCAAGATAGGTCATTTCTGCTTCCTGTTAGAAGGATGTTTAAGACATACATCTGAGCTCCACTGGCTGAGGACATGGAGCACTCTCAGTGCTGAATCATCAGTGTACTGATCCACTGATCCAGTGTGTAGCATTTCTGTTCATTGGCTGGGCTCCCTGTCAATAACAAGTCTATGTGCAAGAATGAAATAGGATTAGAGGCCTATTTCACCAATTTACTTCATTCCCCCCCCTCCCAGTTTCACCTATCACTTCTCTCTCCCCCCTCCCCCACATTTTAAATCTACTCCTCATCTTTTTTTCTCCAGTCCTGCCGAAGGGTTTCGGCCCGAAACGTCAATCGCACTTTTTTTCCATAGATGCTGCCTGTCCTGCTGAGTTCCTCCAGCATTTTGTGCGCATTGTTAGGATTAGAGGCCTAATGTTTTCAATTCCATATTTAAATAAATTCAAACTTTAAAAAGGGAATGAAGGTAAAGGGGGAGAAAAAGATTGGAAAAAAACAAGCCAGAAGATACAAATAAAATAAGCAAAAAGTAAAAAAAAAATGAAATTTAGAGAAGAGTCAGATAGGGAGAGCAAAAGAAAGTAAGAAACAGAAGGAAAGCAAGAGGAAGCAATTAAGAAACTAGAAAGATAGCAAACAGAAAGAAAGAGCTTAGGAGTGAAAAGATAGAGGATTAAAGAAAGTGAGAACACATGAAAAGTATAAGGGATGAGAATTAAGGATGACTATACAAGGGAAAAGAGGGAGGGAAGGAAAAATAAAGAAAGCAAAAGAAAATATAAAGCAAAAGAACATCAAAGAACAAAAGATACAGAATGAAAGAGTACAAAAGGACAGGAAAATGGCAACAATATGGAAAGGAGAAAGAGAAAAGAGGCAGAGTGAAAAATGGAAGAGAGATAAATTGTGTGTGAGCAAAGTGAAACAAAAGAGAAAACAAAAGTGAAAAAGATCATTTAATACACTTAAAACACAGAAATGAGAGTAGGTCTTTTATTCCTTTGAGACTTTTCACCCTTCATTGTCACAACTAATATGAACCCAAGTTATCTTACTTGCATTTTCTACATATCCTTTAATAGCTTTGGTTCCCTAGAATCTCTAATCTATTTAAATTTAACGATTAGCCATCAATTTTTGTTTCAATTGTTTCGTAAGACATGGCAATACAGATATCTGCTCCAGTACAGGTTTCAAATATGTACAGGGACATGAGAGTCAATAAAGGTCAGATATCATTACACATCCGGGTCGTAGGATATTGAATGTCTATCCTGAGGTCATTCAGTATAAGCCATCTAACTTTAGCTTAAAAATTGAGCTACAGACTTTGAAAATTCTTGTAACAGATCATGAAAACAAATTGTTAAGATTTTCTGACTTGTGGACACAGTAATTTTATTTTATGTTGTCAGAAATGAATCATGGAAACTGGTCATTAAACTAATTGGTAGCTCTAGGCATTAAACTTCAGGCTTTTTTTTGGACTTCAGCAGATGTCAGCAGAATCCAGGACTCATCAATAATGGACGATTTTATTAGTGAAGACATCTGTTCCTGGGTCCGATGTCTTCAAGTGGGACCATATTTTTAGCATTATCTAGGTGAATCAGCTGTCTAGAGATCCTCAGTTCAAGAGCTTTCTATTTCCCTGACCGGCTGCTCCCAGCTTAGCTTTGATGGCGACGGAAACCTCCCCATTGTTTCTCGCACTTGTTTCAAACAAATCAGCTGAAATGATTGGGGGAAACTCATTTACCTTTTGAAGTAACATGCAAAAACATTCAAAGATGACAAGTAGTTATATTAATGGGATAGCTTTGCTATGGTTTTCTCCATCTTTAGAGAATAAATAATTAGGTCGTTCTTTTCAATTGAAAAATACAATAATATCTCATTGCATTGGCAGTCCCTGATACTTATAATAACTGTGTGCAGCTAGAAGAACATAGATGTCATTCTTTATGTCTGAGGCAGGAAAGGTAAATAAATAATCCTCAAGGAAGATCATGAAAGAGCAGAATATTTGTGTCCTAATATCACTGGAATTTGTAGGATTCTGCTGTGCACACAGAGGCTGCAATGTGTCCTGTATATAGCGATCAATTTTAAAATGAGGCTTAGTGATTATAAGATGCTTTGGAAGTCCCCCTGAATAAGTTGTTATTATTTTGTTTGCTTTGAATTACAGAATAAAAAATAAAATATTACTTTCCTAAGAACACAAGAGGAAGGAACAAGGTTAGTTCATTTGATAAGACTATATATGCAGACTCCATCCAAAAATCAATCAATTTTAGCTGAGAACACACTTTCATATTTAAAAAAGAGTTGGGGGGGGTGTGATTTGCAACTGCTGATAATCTAAGAAACAGAGAGCATTTGTAGTACATAAGAGAAGAGAGAAAAGGAGCTTAGGAGAACGATGGCACTTAACGGCAACTCCTTTGCTCGCATTTTTGGAAACAGCTCTATTTCTATCTTTAATATCTCTATTTTTCCCTTTCAGGGTTCATTTGAAGACCCTGACCTGGAGCTACACACTGACTTCAGTTCTGCGCGGGAATGGGATCCGCTCTCGGGGTCTCATGACTGGCCACTATTTGATATGCCAAGGACACGGCCGAGAAGACTAGCGCGCCTTCAGGATTCTGGGATTTCCTAGCTCTGGAGGCAGGCATACTTGTGGTTGTTGCCACCACAGGAAATTGGTGTGTCGTGGAAGATAGAAGATCAAAATCAGCAAGCTGGCTGCTGGATGCGTGCCCAGACACCTGAGTTCTTTGGGCACACAGCTCGGAAGAAGCAACGCAACTGATCTTTAACATAGTAAATCAGCGAGTTATTTGGTATTTGTTATGTCTCCTATCTCGCTGTGAAACGGGGACACCTATTTTTCCCTTATTAGGGAGAGAGAGAGAGCCTGTGGTATGTCAAATTACCGGGTGAACGAGTAGTATTTGAGGTACTGCAAGTCTGTATCTTTATTGATGCTTTGCTGTATGCTTGACTGCTCGGTTGGGAGCACTGATGCTTTTTTGCTAGTGGGGGAGAGGGGTCGTTGCTCTGCTGCTACTTATACGTGCGGCAGGGAGGGGAGCTGGGAGGGTACTTTGGGGTTCTAGCATTAAACTGTCATTGTCATTCATTCCTTGGGGCACTCCTCTGTTTTCATGTATGTTTGTGAAGAAAAAGAATTTCAGGATGTATATTGTATACATTTCTCTGACATTAAATGTAGCTTTGAACCTTTGATATACAGGGGGTGCTACATCAAGGATGCAACATCAAAGACCTTCACCATCTGGGCCATGCCGTCTTCTCACAACAACCGTCAAGCAGGAGGTACAGGAGACTGAAGTCCCACACTACCTGATTCAAGGACAGCTACCTCCCTTCAACCACTCAATTCTTGAACCAACCTACAAAATCCTATTTGCTACAGTTTAGCAACACGATGACCTCTTTGGACTAAAATAGTTTTTAATTGTGTTCTTTCTTGTAAAACGTGTATAATTTATGTTTAGTTTATGGTTTTCTGTGAATGCTGCTTATATGATGCTACGTGCTTGTTATGCTGCTGCAGGCAAGTTTTTCCTTGCACATGTGACCAGAAACACTATTTAGACTTTGACAACTTCGCTCCAGAAAACTGACACAAATCTAGCCTTGAAGGAGAGGCTAACATTTACAGTCAGTGATCACTATATTAGGTACCCCTCTGAAGTGGCCACTGAGTGTATGTTTGTGGTCTCCTGCTACTATCACCCATCCACTTCAAGGTTCAGTAGGTTGTGTGTTTGGAGTTGCTCCTCTGCACACCATTATTGTGATGTGTGGTTATTTGAGATACCATAGGGCCATTCGGTCCATCGAATCTGCTCCACTATTACATCATAGCTGATTTATTATCCCTCTTAACCCCATTCTCCTGCCTTTTCCCCATAATCATGAATGTCCTGATTAATCAAGAACCTAACAACATCTGCATTAAATATACCCAAATATTTGGCCTGCACAGCTGTCTGTGGCAATGAATTCCACAGCTTCACTACCCTCTGGCTAAATAAATTTTTCTTCATCTCTAAATGGACATCCCTTAATTCTGAGGTTGTGCCCTCTGGTGTTAGACACCCCCCTCCCACTACAGAAAACATCTTCTCCCCATTCTCTCTGCCTGGACCTTTCAATATTGGAAAGGTTTTAGTGAGATCCCACCCCTCATTCTTTTAAAGTGAGTACAGGCCCAGAGTCATCAAGCGCTCCTCATTACCCTTTCATTACTTGAATTATTCTCATGAACCTTCTCCAATGTAAGCACATCCTTTCTTAGTTAGGGATCCCAAAACTGCTCTCAATACTCAAAATGTGGCCTGACCAATACCTTATAAAGCCTCAGCATTACATCCTTGTTTTTATATTCTTGTCTTCTTGAAACGAATGTCAACATTGCATTTGCCTTCCTTACTACCGACTCAACCTGCAAGTTAACCTTTAGGGACTCCTGCCTGATGACTCCCAAGTCCCTTTGCAATTCTGATTTCTGGATTTTTTTACCCATTTAAAAAATAGTCCACACCTTTTTTCCTTCTGCCAAAGTGCATGACCATGCACTTTCCTATGCTATATTCCATCTGCCACTTCTTTGACCATTCTCCCAATCTGTCTAAATCCTTCTGCAGACACCCTGCTTTCCCAACACTACCTGCCCCTCCCCTATCTTCATTTAGACCGCAAACTTGACCACAAAGCCATCAATTCCTTCATCCAAATCATTGACAAATAACATGTAACATAGCGGTCCCAACCATGACCCCTGTGGCACACCACTAATCACCAGCAGTCAACCAGTAAAAGGCCCCTTGTATTCCCAGTCTTTGCCTCCTGTGAGTCAGCCAATCTTCTATCTATGCTGGAAGCTTTTCGGTAATACCATGGGTTCTTATCTTGTTAAGCAGCTTCATGTGCAACACCTTGTGAAGGGCCTTCTGAAAATTCAGATAAATAGCACCCACTGATTCTCTGTTGTCTATCCTGCCTCTTATTTCCTTAAAGAATTCCAACAGTTTTGTCAGGCAAGATTTCCCCTTTGGAAAACAATGCTGATTTTGGCCTATTTTATCATGTACCTCTAAGTACTCCAAAACCTCATCCTTAATAATAGACTGCAACGACTTTCCAACCACTGAAGTCAGGCTAATTGGCCTATAATTTCCCTTCTTCTGCCTGCCTCCCTTGTTAAAGAATTGAATGTCATTTGCAATTTTCCAATCCTCCAGAACCATTCCAGAATCATTCTTGAAAGATCATTATTAATGCATCCACATTCTCTTCCAGAAGTCTGGGATAAACCCTGGTGATTTATCCACCTTCAGACTTTTCAGACAGCCAATGGCCTGTATTCCTGTGGCTGTTAGTGGTATCCAAAGCGGTATCCTTATTATTGAAGAGAATGGCCACAGGGGTATTCCGCACTGGCTGCCTATTCCCGTTACCTCTCCTGACAGTCACCCAGGTACCTGCCTCCTGAAACTTAGGGGTGGTCACTTCCCTGTAGCTCCTATCTATCATCTCCTCATTCTCCCATATGAGCCAAAGGTCATCAAGCTGCACTTCCAGTTCTTTAACGTGGTCTTGAGGAGCTACAGCTTGGTGCACTTCGTGCTGGTGGAGACTGGAGGTCTCCCAGAGTTCCCACAACTCACACAAAGAACAGACAACTACGTCCGGACCCATTCTCAGCACACTAGCTACGTACTAACAGTAAAAATAAACTTACTAGACATTTACTTAGAAGTTCTGCCTGTGCTTGTCCAAGCCTCTTGATCCAAAGCCAGACCACTCACACTCTAAAACACTGCCCCACTCCAACAATGACCACTCTGCTCATACATCATTTCTCTTTATTGGCAGCCTGGCGAAAAAGAACTGAAAAACACCCAAGCTCTTTTTAAAGCTCGTGTTGTGTCACCAGTGGATGACCTCTTGCATTGATTGCTGCCTGCCATTACTGTTGCCTTCCTGTCAGCTTGATCCAGTCTGGCAATTATTCTCTGACCTCTCTCATGAAAAAGGCATTTTCACCCATAAAATCCCGGCTCACTAGATGTTTTCTTGTTTTTTTGCACCATCTCTGTAAATTCTAGCTACTGTTGTGCGTGAAAACCCCAGGAGATCAGCAGTTCCTGAGATACTTTAAACCAGTCTGTCTGGCACCAACAACTATTCCATGCTCAAAGTCACTTAGATCACATTTCTTTTCCACTCTGAACAACAGCTTAATCTTTTGACCATGTCTACATGCTTTTATACATTGAGTTGGTCCACATGATTTGATGATTAGGTATTTGCATTAATGAGCAGGTGCACAGGTGTACCTGATAAAGTGGCCACTGAGTGTTTAATTTAATTCTTTGTGAAGAAATCCTTTTGGGTGTGAGCAACTCCAGTAGGAAGTCCAAGCAAGCTCTTCATAGCCTAAATGTATCTGTCACCACACCCATTTAACATTCTCATTTTGATTTAGCTTTCAACACTGTACATTTTGAGAAAGGTTGGAAGTCAGGAGAGGAAAGATAATGCCTGCATAGATGATACTGTATAACAATCCATTAGTGGCAGTCAGTTGTATGCTGAGCCTCGAGCAGACCTTGACAGCAGCATTAACCTGGATTTCATTCACCACTGTCAGGTAGCCAGTCAACTTTGTTGCCTTGCTCTAGGGTTTCCCCTAATTGAGGCATGATACATTTGTAAGTTCCCATGGCTGGAGTTAGTCGAACTTGAATCTTTTCTTCCCAGCCTGAAACACAGCCATATCACTTTATGAAACTACATTATGCCCAAGTACAGAGATTGAAGAGAGGCAGAGAAGCAGTTGTGATAGTTGCCTTCAGTAATCCACTAAAAACCCAACTTGATATGGTCAACAAATAATATATGTTCCTTTCCTATCTCCTTGTCAGTCTGAGCTAAGGGAAATGCTGACTGGCATAGACCATTAACAAGGAGGTGGCTATGATGGGACAGGGTGAACAAGCAGTCACCTCTCTACTACTTGGGAAAAGGCAGCATAACAGCCACACAAGACTAGAAGACAAATTGAACATTGACCTGACTCAAAACTGCGAATGTGACAAATCACAGGTTCTGTCATTCTAAGACAAAGGTTCAGATAAGAAAATATGTGGTTTGTTGTGATGTAAAATTAAGATTTGATTAGAATTGAAGTATTTGAGAAAAGTTTAATTTATGAAATACTTAATGCATATCAGCTGATGACAAGGTAGAACAGGCAGGGGTTCATCTTTCACCCCATAATCATCCAAAACTAATATGTGCCATGAAATGTTAAGGACATGTGCCCACACACATCTGTCCCTTCTTGTCTGAAGCAACCTACATGGAAACAGCTCATTGGCACAATTCATCCATACTGACAAAGATGTCCATCTAAATTAGTCACACTTTCCCACTTTTGATGCTGTCCCTCTAAATTTTTCTAGTTCTTCAGAAACTGGCAGATTTTAAATCCTGCCACATGCCACTGGCTGATGAGAACTGTCAAAGTTCAGAGTAAATTTATTATCAAAGTATATATATATGTCACAATATACAACCAGCAATTCATTTTCTTGTGGGCATACTCAATAAATCCACAAAAGAATGATAATCATAACAGATTCAATGAAGGATCACACCAATTTGGGCACTTAACCAGTGTCCAAAAGACAACAAACTGTGCAAATAGAAAAAGAAAGAAATAATGATAATAAATATCAAAAGCATGAGATGAGAGACCTTGAAAGTGAATCCATAGGTTGAAGGAACATTTCAATGATGGGGCAAGTGAAGTGGAGTGAAGTCATCCCCTTTGGTTCAAGAGCTTGATGGTTGAGGGGTAATAACTATTCCTGAACCTGGTGGTGTGAGTCCTGAGGCTCCTATACCTTCTTCCATATGGCAACAGGGAGAAGAAAGCATGTCCTAGGTGATGGGGGTTTCTAATGATGGATGCTACCGTCCTGCGACAATGTTTTATGTAGATGTAGTCAATGGTGGAAAGGACTTTACCCATGATGCACTGGGCCATATCCACTACTTTTGTATCATTTTCCAATCAAGGGCATTGGTGTTTCAGCCATTCAATATACACTCCACCACACATTTATAGAAGTTTGTCAAAGTTTGAGATGTCATGCCAAACCTTCACAAACTGCTAAAGAAGTAGAGGCTACTGTGCTTTCTTCATAATGGCATTTACGTGCTGGACCAACAGCAGATCCTCTGAAGTATTATCACCGAGGAATTTATAGTTGCTGACCGTCTCAATGGGGACTGGCTCATGGAACCCCAGCTTCCTCCTCCTGAAGTCAATAGTCACCTCCTTGGTCTCACTGACATTGAGCGAGAGGTTGTTATTGTGGCACCACTCAGCTGGTCTGCAAGTGAAAATATTGAGGATCCAATTGCACAAGGGGCTATTGAAGTCAAGGTCTTGAAGCTTATTGATTATTTTCGAGGGGATGACAGTATTGAATGCTGAGCTGCAGTCAATAAAGAGCATCCTGATGTATGCATCTTTGCTGTCTAGATGTTCCAGGGCTGATTGAAAAGCCAGTCAGATGCCATCTGCTGTGGATCTATTGCTCCAACAGGCAAAATGCCAGGTACGTTTAGAATAGTTTACTGGACTGAATTTATTAATGACAGTACCTGAAAGAAGACTTTAAAAATCAAGAAGGATGAATACAGGACTGAAAGTGTTATATTTGAATAATGTAAATGAATTTGTAGCACAGTTACAGATCGGCATGTATGTTGGTGTGGATATTACTGTATCATGACAGGAAGAAGATTATAGCTAGGAGCTTAATGTCCAAGGATATACATATATTGTATCGAAAGGATAAACAGGAAAGCAGAAGGGATGGCACTGCTTTGTTGGTAAAAATGAAATCAAATTTTAAAAGGAGGTGACATTGGGTTGGAAGGTGTTGAATCATTGTGGATAGGCCTAAGGAACTACACGGGT
The DNA here is from genome assembly GCF_963921235.1 of Mobula hypostoma. Taxonomy (NCBI): domain Eukaryota; kingdom Metazoa; phylum Chordata; class Chondrichthyes; order Myliobatiformes; family Myliobatidae; genus Mobula; species Mobula hypostoma. The sequence continues at coordinate 154,436,060 of NC_086100.1, read as the reverse complement.
AAAAAATACCCTGATGAGAGTTTTATACAGACCTCCAAACAGTAGGAAGAATGTGGTCTACAAATTACAATGGGAGATAGAAAACGCATGCCAAATGTGCAATGTCACAATAGTCACGGAGGATTTCAATATGCAGGTAGATTGGGAAAATTAGGTTGGTGCTAGATTCCCAAAGGGGGAATTTCTGGAATGCCTATGAGATGGCTTTTTAGAGCAGCTCATGATAGCCCACTAGGGGATCAGCTATTCTGGATTGGGTGTTGAGAAATGAAACAGAATTGATTAGAGAGCTTAAGGTAATAGAACCCTTAGGGGAAAGTGATCATAATATGAAGGAATTTCCTCCTGAAATTTGAGAAGGAGCAGCTAAAGTCAGATGTATCAGTAACACAAGTGGAGTAAAAGGAACTAAAGAGGCATGAAAGAGGAGTTGACCAGAATTGATTGGAAAAGAGCATTGACAGGGACGGCAGAGCAGCAATGGCTAGAATTTCTGGAAGCAATTCAGTAGGCTCAGGACATATACATCAAAAGGTGGAAGGAGTATTCTAAAAGCAAAATGACACAATCATGGCCAACAAAAGAAGTCAAAGCCAACAAAAAAGCCAAAGAGAGGGCATATAATAGAGCAAAAAAATAGCAGGAAGTTAGAGGATTGGGAAACACCAACAGAAGGCAACTATAAAGTCATTAAGAAGGTAAAGATGGAATACGAAAGTAAGCTGGCTAATTATATTAAAGAGGATACCAAAAGTTTCTTCAAATACATAAAGTGTAAAAGAGAGACATGGGTGGATATTGGACCGCTGAAAAGTGATGCTGGAGAAATAGGAATGAGAGACAAGGAAATGACTATCAAACCGAATAAATATTTTATATCAGTTTTCACTGTGGAAGACACTAGAAGTTTGGTGGAAGTTCCACATGTCAGCGGTCATGAAGTGTGTGAAGTTACCACTACTAGAGTGAAGATTCTTGGGAAACTGAAAGGTCTGAAGGTAGATAAGTCACTTGGACTAGATGTTGTACAGCCCAGGGTTCTGAAAGAGGTGGTGGAAGTGATTGTGGAGGCATTTGTAAAGATCTTTCAAGAATCACTAGATTCTGATATCGTTCCAGAAGACTGGAAAATTGCAAATGTCACTCCATTCTTCAAGAAGAGAGAGAGGCAGAAGAAAGGAAACTATACGCCAGTTAGTTGGACCTCAGTGGTTGTAAAGGTGTTGGAGTCAATTATTAAGGATGAGGTCTCAGCGTATTTGGAGGCACATGATAAAATAGGCTGTAGTCAGCATGATTTCCTCAAGGGAAAATCTTGCCCGACAAATCTGTTGGAATTCTTTGAAGAAATAACAAGCAGAATAGTGAAAGAAGTATTGGTTGATGTTGTATACTTGGATTTTCAGAAGGTCTTTGACAAGGTGCCACATGAGGCTGGTTAACAAGCTAAGAGCCCATGGTATTACAGGAAAGATTCTAGCATGGATAAAGCAGTGGCTGATTGGTAGGAGGCAAAGAGTGGGAATAAAGGGAGCCTTTTCTGGTTGGCTGCCAGTGACTAGTGGTGTTCCACTGGGGCCTGTGCTGTGAACAATTCTTGTTACATTATGTCAATGATTTGAATGATGAAATTGATGGCATTGTTGCAAAGTTTGCACATGATATGAAGGCAGGTGGAGGGGCAAGTAGTTTTGAGATAATAGAGTGGCTACAGAAGGACTTATACAGATTAGGAGAATGGGTAAAAAAATGGCCGATGGAATACAGTGTCAGAAAATGTATGTTTATGTGCTTTGGTAGAAGAAATGAAAGGGTTGACTATTTTCTAAATGGAGAGAAATACAAAAACTGAGGTGCAAATAGACTTGGGAATCCTTGTGCAGAATTCACTAGAGGTTAACTTGCAGGTTGAGTCTGTGGTGAGGAAGGCAAATGTAATGTTAGTATTCATTTCGAGAGGACTAGAATATAAAAGCAAGGATGCAATGTTGAAACTTTATAAAGCACTGGTGAGGCCTCACTTGGAGTATTATGAGTAGTTTTAGGCCCATTATCTCAGAAAGGATGTACTGAAACTGGAGAGGCTTCAAAGGAGATTCACAAAAATAATTCCAAGATTGAATAGCTTTTCATATTAAGAGCAGCTGATGGGCCTGAATTCACTAGAATTCAGAAAATGAGGAGGGACCTAATTGAAACCTATCAAATGGTGAATGGAGAGGACATTTCCTATGGAAGGAAGGTCCAAGACCAGAGGACACAGCCTCAGAATAGAGGGGTGTCCTTTTAGAACAGAGACGAGGAGGAATTTCTTTAGCCAAAGAGTGATGAATCTGTGGAATTCTTTGCCACAGATAGCTGTGGAGGCCAAGTCTTTATGTATATTTAAGGCAGAAGTTGATCGATTCTTGATTGCTCAGGGCCTGAAGGGATATAGGGAAAAGGCAGGAGATTGGGGCTGAGAGGAAAACTGGATCAGCCATGATGAAATGGCAGAGCATACTCAATGCAACAAATGGTTTAATTCTCTCCTGTATCTTATGGTCATAAAAACTTATTTATTACCCAAATAATTTCAATTTGTACAAATACATGATCAGCTCTCCTTTACACACAGCATCTTTGACTACGTGCTTCAATTTGTTTTCTTGTTCGTGTGTTTATTTGTGCTGTGGTTCATCAGTAATTGTGATCTGGAATGCAGAAGGCTTAACTTGTACCAATGACATTCCTCTCTGCATATGATAATAAACAAGGATTTTTCTGCAATTCTGCTTAAAGGGATAATTGTTCTTGCAATATTGCCTTTGCTGACATTATTGCTCTTTTTTCTGCCCTACTTTTGAAGCACAGCAATTCGTATACCACACAATGTTGTCCGGAAAGGATTTCCAAGAATGTGAACCAGCAACAACATCCAAACCAAATGAAAATGGTGGGCAACAAAGAAAAAAAACTTACACGTGGAGCAAAAGAAAACAAATTGCTGGAGAAATTCATCAGGTCAGCAATATCTACAGATACAGAGGAATGGTTGGTGTTTCAGTCAAGAATGAGAGAGTAAAGATGTGGTGAAGAGCAGCAGCAACTGCGGCGAGAAGCTGCATCCTTTGCTCCAGATAACAGCATCTGCAAACTCACATTTCTCCATTTCACTGCTCCACTGTAAAGTCTCTTTAAGGTAGGCTCACTTCGAAAAAGTCCTCTTTGATGGGAGGTCTGTGACTCCCTTTCTCATTGCTCTCCCTCTGTAGTCTTTGTGTTTTTTTTCTTCTTTGACCTTGTTCTTTAATCTCAATGACCTGAAACATTGGCCATTCCTCTGCCTCCACAGTTGGAGTTTGGCCCGCTGAACTTCTCGTGTAGTTTGTTTGTTGCTCCAGATTACAGCATCTGCTGTTTCCTGGGTCTCCAATTTACATGTGAACGTATCTCTGTTGTACTTGATCTTCTAGGTGATGGACAGGTAAGCCTGTAAAAAAATCAGTGCAGTGTTTCCAGTAACTAAGCAGGTAGACCATTAATCTGCCTAGCCTAGCAATTCAAACTCTTCTTGATGACTGTGGGCACAACATAGATTAGATCAAGCTGAATCAAGTTCAAGTTCAGTTTATTGTCATTCAACTATATACATGTATATCTAATGCTACAGTACTTTCTGCTCGATAGAGTGCCAAATAGATTGTCTGACGGGTGGCAGCGATCATGCCCCCACCCCCAAGTCTCATAAAATGTAAGAGCAGGATTAGTCCATTTGGCCCATCGAGTCTGCTGCAATTCCATCATGGCTGATTTATTATCCCTCTCAACCCCATTCTCCTGCCTTCTCCTGATAATTTTGATGCCCTGACTAATCAAGAACCTATCAACCTCCACTTTAAATATACACAATGACTTGACCTCCACAGCCATTTGTGACAATGAATTACACAGATTCACCACCCTCTAGCTGAAGAAATTCCTCCTCATTTCAGTTCTAAAGGGATATCCTTCTATTCTGAGGCCATGCCCTCTGGTTCTAGACTCTCCCATTAGAGAAAACACCCATTTCACATCCACTCTATACAGGCCTTTAAATATTTAATTGGTTTCAATGAGATCCACCTCTCCTTCCTCTAAACTCCAGTGAGTACAGGCCAATATCCCTTCACCAGGTTGGCTCCCATGGCCTTGTACCTTCAACTTTGCAAGCATCCCACAAGTAAATTGCTCTAAGCATGATGAACAAGCCTCTGAGCTCTACAGACATTTGCTTCCAGAGGAGGACCCATCACCAGTACAATGCTGACAAAGGAATATTTTACTATTAAATGATTAGAAATATTTGAAAACTGTTGATATTGTTTAAATTTTTTTAAACATTACCAGAAATTATTTTTAAAACACTTCACTGCCCATAAATCTACAAACATTTGTAAAACATAACCAGAGTTAAATAAAGAACAGTATGATTTGAGCTAAAGTTACCTTTCAATGAAGGTCAGTGTCCTATTGAAATGAATAGTGCCAAACTAGATGTGGCAACTTCAACTGATTCACAGCAGAGGAGTCAGATACAAAGTATACCCTGCCCCTCAGCTCAGTATGTTACACAATTCACTACTGAGTCCATTACCAGTGCTAGAGTCAGGTCTGCATGCATCTAACTTCAAGTGCATCTGTAAATCGACACCAATGAAATTTCTAAATCTATTACCAAATGTTCCAAAGGTATGATACCTCTTTATTAGAAAATGTGGTGAAAGGAGAGGAAGGAAGATAGGCTACTCATAGCTATTGTTTTACTCTGAATTTTGAAGCCAGCACAGATATGAGCACAGTCTTCTTTTACTGAATATTACAGCTTTCTGTATCATTATGGAGCATTAACAAATGCACAGCATGTCTCACCTAAATGGATAAAAGAAGACACATCATGGCTGTGATAAGGACTAGACAGATTGTGCTGAAACACATACCTAACTGTAGCAAGAAACAATCTGCTAAAGCAACTCTGTGGGTGGAACAGATTCTGTGGGAGGAAAGAAATTGTACTGATGCAAGCTTTCAACCTGAATCTTTAACAATTATTTCCCCCACAGATGCTGCTCAATCCACTGAGTTCCTCCAGCAGACTGTTTGTTGCTCCAGATTCTAGCATCTGTAGTCTCTTATGTCGACAAACAGAACTATAATATGTTAAGCAACATATTGAGCTTTTGCTAGAACAAAACACCGAGGATGCTAATTGTGAAATAAAAGATCACAAATCATTTACTTATTCTTCTAAGGTTAAGCATAATTCGCTTGATTTGACAGACAAAGCCACAATGTTTCAAGATTCACTTTTCATTCACAGCCAGGATAGAAATAGGAAATATCCATTCAATTAGTTAATATTGTTGGTGTCAATCAGCTCCAGATATTTAGCTCCATGCAGTTCAGTCAGCCAAAAGCAACTTCATAAAATTAAGGTATGACTGACCTTCTTGACTACTTCAATCAAACCTAATATACATCAGGAGATGCAAGAAACTACAGATGTTGAAATCTGGAGCAAAAAAGAAATTGAAAGACGAAAGGAGTGGGTCAGACAACATCTGTAGAGGGAAGTGGGCAACTGGCATCTTAGGTTGATCCCCATCATCTGGACAGAACAGTCTCAACCTCAAAACATCAACTGTCCATTTCCCTCTATGGATTCTGCTTGACTCACTCAGTTATCCCGGAAACACTTACTGCATTTCATATTAAGAAATGTTCTCAGCCACATCTATTCTATTGCCGAACAATATGAAGACTGCTTATAATTCATTAATATTGGTTGGAAGAACTAAATTTAAAATTAAAGTGAGAGATGACGTGAACCACTATCAATTACAATTGTCAATTTGTTAATAGTCTTTCGGAATGCTAACGGCTATTTTTTACTCATTAGCTTTTCATAGAATAGCAAAGAAGTTGAATTATGTACATAATTTCAATTCTTTATCTCCAGCATCACCTTGAGATAATTCTCTCTCCATTTGGAAGTTGCTTTATTTTAACAAATCTGAGCTCTATACAGACACATTCCAGGAAGCTACATCAATACATAATGTTGAACATCGAGCTCCCAGGGTGGTGAAATATTGTATGTTGAAGTATCCTCATGAGGCTGAAGTCCAGTCAACATTAGAAGCCAAAATGGTAAAGGAAGATCTTGGTGATGTGAACTCTGCAGTTGTCCAATGCGAGTGGAAGCATCCAGGTGGTTGCATTACAATGCTAGTGCCACCAGCTGTTCCAACATAATGACCTTCCTGACTGCCTCTTAAAGACCACCCAGCACCCTCTCAAATCTACAACATAACTTGGAGTGGTAACCAGAGAATTGTTGATTCTTGCTGAAATAAAGTAGTCGCTTATTCCCTTCTATAATGTGCCTGACTCATGCAATATCAGGGATATGCTCATTCAAGAACTGTAACGTGTGCTCAACTGCTCTTTTACTTACATTGATAGTACTTAACAGGTTGGATCTGGGAGGAGGTTATATAGAACTGATTCCTCTTTATGTTGTTTTGGTAGATTAACTTAGCAAACCCCTGCCCCCCTCCCCCCCCCCCGAGTATTCGAGAGAATAATACAGATACAATTTATTTTTTACTAATATTAAGCAAAGAATTGAAAAGAGAACATAACAAGCTGAGAAACTAGCTGGCAGAAATCCTACTGCATACAAAAGTGAATGTTCATTAAATTTCACGTGCTATGGACTACAGCAGGCAGCTCTGAGGTCCTGGCAAGAATGAACAATAGTTAGTTTGAGCACTAGCTGAAGCAGGAAGCAGAGTTTAGGGAAGTTTAGGGAGGTGGTCCATGACTTCAATGTACACTGGTGAAGCAGTGCAGATCTTCACTCCACCAATCTTCTGAAGGAACTCAATGGGATCAGCATCATCTGTGAGGGGGAAGGAATCATTAATGTCTCACTTTAAGACCACACATCAGGTTGCCTGAATCCTGATGCATAGTTTCAACCTGAAACATCGACAGTTCCTTTCCCACCGACAGATGCTATTTGATCGGCTGAGTTCTGCAAGTAGATTGTTTGTTGCTCTAGATTCCAGCACCTACAATCTCTTTGTCTCTATGTATTCTCCTACCTTTCAAGAGGCTGCTCCAACCTATAAGAACCCATTAGCTTGACTATATATTTGTTCACTGTTCAAGCCCCCTTTGTATTCAAGAGCCTTAAAATCTTAAATCAGCGTTGACTTAAACAGCACAATACAAAATATAAAAATACAAACCAATATAAAAAGGACAGAATTCCAACCAGTTTATGAAATGAGTTCAACAAGGAGTAAATGCCATTAGATACTGTTGTCATTCTATATAACATAATAATTAGGGCAGCCAAATAATTAAAAATAATTGTGCAACTATTAAAAAATAGTTAACTAAGGTTTTAATCACATTGTTGGACAAGTATGGAACACCAATATTTCTGAATATGCAAAAGAGTAGGAGAGAAGTTAATAAGGGCAGAATGCAAGGGGAGTGGAGAGCAAAGAGAGTGGGGTGTTTTTTTATTTAAAAAAAACAGAGAAAGGATGTGGGTAGTGGAAGAGGAAGGGGTTTAGAGGCTGGAGGTGGACCGGGAGATGGTGGATTGGAAGAGTGGGGTGTATAGGAGTGAGGAAGAGAGGGAGAAGTTAGGAGGGTGGGGTTAGAGAGGGACTGAAAGGGAGCATGGAGGGGGGTGTGGAATAGTAGAGAAAGGGGCATCAGGGTATAGAGAGAGAATAGGGTAGAGACAGGAATGAGAGTGGGAGAGAGGAGAATACAGAATGAGAGAGTGCGATAGACAGGGGGGAGTGGGAACTAGCGACAAAGAGAGTCAGGACCAAAGGGGAAAATATGGGGTCAAAAAGAGATTATAGAGAGGAAAAGGAGAGACAGGATAAAGAGGAGGACTGTGTTACGAGAGGGACAGTTGGGCTTGAGAGAGGGTGATAGAGGAATGGAGTTGCAGAGAATAAAAGGAGAATGGGTGAGAGTAGGAAAGAAGGGGACTAAAAAGAGAAAGCAACAAGATGGAGAAAAGAGGAATGGGGAGTTAGAAAGAAATTGAGAAAAGGGAGAGAGGAAAGAAAGAGAGAGTAGATAAGTAGATAATAGCTGAGGAGCAGAAATTGAATCAGATGTCCTGCTTTCAATTAAAGGAACTAAATCAGACTCAGTGCCTGGGAAGGTTTTGTCTTTGCTAAATCTTTCTCTTCCTTCTGCACACTTTTCCCCATGTCCCCTCTCACCTCATCTCCCCAGCCTATCTTGTACAAACTCCTCTCAGCTGCACAACTTGGAGCCAAGTCCCAGTGATATCTGGTCAGGCTCAGTTCTGCCTTGACTCCCACAACCAATCTCAAAGTGGGACGCTGAGGCAGAGGTGGTCAATTTGAGGTGATCAGTGCAAAGTAAGGAGAATGACCAGTCCTTCAGCACTAGTGGTGAGAGATGGCAACCACAGGAGGTTGGTCTGCACACAGGTGTGAATTTTATCTCATGTCTCTTAAACCTACAAAAAGGAGGGACCCAACATTTCTGAAGATCTATCCTGGGCCCAACATATTGATGAAATTACAAAGAAGGCACAACGACAGCAATATTTCATTAGGAGCTTCAAGAGATTAGGTAAGCTACCAAAGACCCTAGCAAATTTCTATGGAAGTTCTCCGCAGAACATTCTCAACTGGTTGCATCACCATCTAGTATGAAAGGGCCACTACACAGGGTCGGAGAAAGCTGCCGAGGGTTGTAATTGCAGCCAGCTCCATCGTGGGCACAAGCCTCCCACCACAGAGGACATCTTCAAAAGGTGATGCCTCTAAAAGGCGGCATCCATCATTAATGTCTCCCATCACCCACACATGCTCCCTTCTCATCACTACTATCAGAGAGGAAGTACAGGAGCCTGAAGATGCACTGTCACCATTTTAGGAATAGCTTCTTCCCCTCTGCTGTCAGATTTCTGAATAGACAATGAACCCGTGAACACCACCTCACGAATTTTGCTCTCTTTTTGTATTATATTTATTTATATTTCCAATGGCTGTAGTTAATTATTTGTGAATCTTGGAAATATCGCTTCAAATAAGCATGAAGTCCATGTTCTCCTATTTTTTTTAAATCAGATCTAGGAGTCAATTGTAACATTTGTGTTTTCTGACAATCTCAAAGTCGGGTCACACGTGCAAGTTCATGTATGCAGAGGTCCAGCAAGAAACTTGCAGCAGCTCCACAGGAACATAGCATTAAGTATGCAACATTCACAACAAAAACATGAATGAAACATGAAGCACAAATTTTTACAAGAAATAACATAATTAGTATGAAAATAACATTGTCTATTATAGTGCAAGGTGGTCATAGTGTTGCTATACTTGAGGTAATAATTAGGGTTGTGCAAGCTGGTTCAAGAACTCTGTCTTATAATTATATTTGAAAGATATTTAGACAGGTAGATACAGTACTATGTAAAAGTTTTAGGCACATACGTACAGCTAGGGTGCCTAAGACTTTTGCACAGATCTGTATTTGTTGATGTGGAGCAGAGATTTGAGAGCAAGGTTGTAAACTTGATGGGAGCAAAGGATGTTGGGAATGGTGAGGGTGGAGCCCTTGTGATGGATGTGGGACAGGTGGCAGAGAAGGAATGCCAGGGGCAAGTTGGTGAGGTTGCAGACATATCCAGCCCTGAGACATCAGGCAAAGTAATTTGATTCAAAGCAATTGATTTATTGATCATTACACAGAATACCACTCTGGTGCTTCCCACTCCTTTCTCTCTCTCTCTTCTCCTTTTCCCAACCATGATTCCCCTCTCCCTGCCCCCTAGAGTCCACAACAGAGACCCATATCAGATTCAGGTTTATTATCACTCACATATGTCATGGAATTTATTTCTTTGTGTGGCACCAGTACAGTGCAAAATTCTTAGCCACCCTAGCTATATTTATGTGCTTAAGACTTTAGCATAGTATTGTAGAAAGGAAAGGTTTAGAGGGATTATGGGCCCATCACAGAGAAATGGAACTAGCTCAGGTAGGGCTGAATGGCCTACTTTTTTTGCTGTATTACCATGTGACTCAGAGGGTTGCTTGTAAACCTGGAGTCGCATATTCATTAACTGTCAGTAAGTACGGCAAATTCTGTTCCATTACGGACATCAGGGAAACGGGCTTTCTCAGAGTACCAGCTGAACAGTCATCATTACTAAACCCTGGGCCACTGCAAGGATGACAAACAATAGATTCCCAATAAAAAAAAACCTGTGCCAAATTGCCACCTGGAATACAGGAAGTACAGGAACCTGTCATATGTCTGGAAAAGGAACACTGAATTTCAAAACTCCCAATTGTTTCATAAAATTCCCAGGCTTTTGCTTGAAGCGGCGAGCACTGCCCTGAAGAATGGTACCCAGAGGAGGGAGATAATTTAGAGGTCAGTTGTGTGGCTCTCTGATCTTGGCAATTTACTGTCAGGAAGACCATGCAAGGAGACATCGTCAGTGCGCTGTTGATTGTGGTATGTCCTCTGAATGCTTGGCCTTTATATGCTTTTCAATCAGCTGATCTGTCATCACTTCAGAAATTCATTTGTGATGTGGGGAGGAAATCTCATCGCTGAGTGGCTGTGTGGCAAACTTTGTGTGTTGCGCTCTGGAATTTTGCCCCCGTCAGCTCGTAAGTAGACTCGAGGTCTGTGCGCTTGTTTATAGAACTGGTCGCAGAAAACCATGCTTCTGGGAATTTGCTGGCACTCATCCTGTTCGCTTGCGCCATGACTTTCACTGACGCCCAGTCAAATTCGTGCCTCTGTCAAACTTCATGGGCAGAGACCAGGGACAGTGGGTCTTGCTACTTTACAGTCAGTTGATGTTCAAGGAACCTTATGGATCGTTTTCTCCCAATCTAAATGATTATTCTCAATATAATTTAGTGTATGGCACCAGTAGGCTCAAATGTGCTTAAATTTGGTGCTAAAATATCACAGAAAACTGATGCAGATCCACGGTGTGGCAAACCATATAGTCAGCAGTTCAGCGAAGAAAAGGGCCAAGTTGAAGTGCCTTAGTGCGAAAGCACGGAATCTGCCTCCTGTAACAACCCATGATGCAGAATTCATTTTGAGTTACCTTCATTAAATTTAATGAGAATGGACTGAACACGTCTGACTTGTCACCAAGGGAAAAGAGAAAAATGCAGCTGATTGAAGAGGCATTTCCTCCCTCATCTTTTAATCTGTGATTCAATGAACCCATAGTCTGGCATGGAAGAAATAAAGATCGGCTAAAACCTAATTGCGTCATACCTGAAGCACAAAGTAATTTTTTTTTTGCGTGCAAAAGGATGCATGCTACTGACAAAATGAAAAAGTCAAGCCATTATTCAATTATTTTGTCAGCTTCTCAACAAGCCTTAGCAGTGACAGATAAGTAATTAGAATCTTGTTGCACAGATGGAGATTATTCAGATTTTCTTACATTATTAATAGTTGTAAATAGAATCAGAAATACAAGAAAAAATTGCAAAGATATTCAATATAAGAACATACATTGACTTTATGCTAAAATATTAGATGTTTATTGCTCGGATAATTATTTTCATAACTAATATCCAAATTAGACGTGTTCCGATGCTGATTGCCTGCTGATCAAGATTTCTTTTTCAAGTGTGTATGTTCATTAGAAAATTGCCGTTGAATCTGCTTACAATCATCCTTCAGGCTTTGCATTCCAGATCATAGCAATTCACTCCGCAAAATAGGGTTCTCCCCCTCGTGTGAATAGGGTTAATATGGCGATCAACTGTAAAAATAATTGTCTCTGCAATGAATGACTATTGCAACCCACCTGTCAACTCTTGTTTCTTTTAGTCATTTCCTCTGGTTTCTGACATAGGTTGAGTAACCCCTCCCCGAAAGGCTTGAAGCCGGAAGTCTTTTGGATTTTGGACTTCTTCGGATTTTGAAATGTATAATGAGATAGCTTGGGATTGCCATCATTTCCGACTCAGAATTTATGTGCTACCGGTAAGTATTCTTTGTCTTACACTTGTTCCTCACACATATGTACTTAACAGTAAAATCTAATGTGTGCAGAGTAACAAAAACAGCACAGTAGCATTGGGAGAATTCCTGAATCAGCTGTTGAACATCGTAATATGGCAGCTTTCAGTCTCCACCTACGATGCCTGGCTTTGATTAAAGGGTTACAGTACCCTGTATCTGTAGTTTACTTTTTTATGTTTTATGTAAGGTATAAAAACAATCAGAATTGTAGACTTAATCCAGTGTTGGATTTTCATCTGCGATGCTTCAGAAATTTAAAATATGTAATCTCATTACGTAAGGTATAAACACAATCAGCATCATAGACTTGTTCTGGTGCTAGATTCTTGTGATCTGCAGAACCTTTAAAAAAAATTAATGCAATGCTTCTTCATAAATTTCTGCAACCAGCCTGCTGAATATTCACAATTACCTTCAATTTTCAGTGTGTCATGATAGATCTTTGCTTGGTTCATGACTAGCATACCATTAAGTAGCATACGTTTACTCCAATGCCGATGATACACGATCAAGATCTTCATTTATCACTTCATGCAGTGTTTTCCTATTTTTCATTCACTTCTTTTCATAACATGTGAGGTCACTTCTCAGACTGTCTGTGGTATGTGCAGACCTGAGCATCGTCTGGGAACATTGCCAATGCCTTGTGATGTCATGTCAGTGCTCAGAGAAAAAACATTTGGATTTCAGAGGTTTTTGGATTTTGGAATTTTGAATAGGGGGTACTCAACCTGTACTTGGAACACTGCCTTCTTTAGTCTATCAAAACCTATCATAATTGTTAAGTTTAAAGTTCAATTGCTATTGTGCCCCTCAGTGCAGATAACAATGGGGCCACTTCATAATGGCACATAATGGAGAAGAAATCTCTCCAGTTTGATCATATTCAGTGGCTGATGTTTTCCTGAACCTGTAATCACATAGAATGCTACAAGGTGTTGGATACTTACGGAACTACATGCTAGAAAGGGAGAGGGTACTTTACAGATGCATAAACTGAAGATCTTTCCACCTACAATATGTGTAATTGATATGCACAGCATGTTTCACAATTTTCCCACAAAAAAACCCTCTCAGTTGCAAAGGTAACAGTTCTGAATACAGCGCCGATGAGATAATTGTGACTGCTGTTTTTCTATACTTTGCATTATGATCTTCTAATATCAAGCACTCAAGTGTCAGCTAATAGATGCATTACACAACAATAATACAATCTGTGAATCTATCCAAAGACAAACTGAAAAGCAAAATTCTGAAATGAAAACAGAAAATGCTGGAAATACTTAGCAGGTCAAGCAGCCTCTGCAGAGAGAAAATGCCACCGATCTAAAACATTAACAATGTTTCTCTCTCCACAAAGAGAAAACAGTATTGTTCTTCAAGCTTTCTATTTATGCACTCCTCATGCTAAGATTCTGGATTATGTGCACTATTTCTCCAGTAGAAATATACAAAGTCAGAAGTTAAGGCCTCTCAGCCCAACTAGACATGAGCATACTTTACAGTATGAAGCTAGTCAGAAACAGGAGGTTAGAACATAAGAAATAGGAGCAGGGGTTGGCCATCCGGCCTGTTGAGCCTGCACTGCCATTCAATAAGATCATGGCTGATCTGGCCATGGACTCAACTCTACCTACCTGCCGTTTCCCCATTACCTTTAATTTCCCTACAGTGCAAAAATCTATCCAACCTTGTCTTAAATTTCAACAGTGTATTAGAGACACTGCTGAAATCTTTTCACAGCTACCAATGGACAGGAGATAAGGAAGCCTGAAGTCCCACAGCACCAGGTTCGAGAATATCTTTTGTCAACCATTCAGTTGTTGAACCAACCAGCACAATCCTAATCACTACAATATAGCAACACTATGACCACGCCGATCACTTTGCATCAAAATGTACAATTTTTGATGTAATTATGTCCTTACTTACAAAAATATTTAATAATTTAAATTTAATTATGTTTCTCTTGTGAATGTGGATCTGATGCTAAGTACCTATGATTCTACTCAGTGGTTTTCATTGCTCCTGTGCATACATGTAATTGAGCATTTAACAATAAGGGGAACAGAAGGACCATGTTAAGCTGCAGGGAAGGTGGAGGCGAGGGATGTCTCTGATAGGGTGCCCACTGGAATAAACAAGAACAGTGAGAAAAGAGCACAGAAGTATGTGGAGATTGTGAAATACAGAACAGAAGGGTGTGCCCAGCAAATCAACCTGGACATGTCTTCAACTCCTACAAAGAAAAAAGGGGTTAAAAAAATAGCTGAGCTAATATCACCTGTGGATCAGTGATACAGAACTGCCTTAGGAATGGAGGTAGCATAATCAAGGGCCCTTCCCACCCCAGTGGTTCTCGCATCTCCTTTTGCCCACCAGACAGAAGATAATCATCTCAAACACTAAAATCTGAACTCTCGAACTATTGATCTCCCAATCTAGTTCACAGTGGTGCTTGCACGTTGTCTACCTGCACTGCACTTTCTCTGTATTGCAATGCTATATTCTGCATCTGTCTCTTTTCATTCATCATCATCGTGCCGTGTCATATGACATGGGCGATCGTGGTCCCTCATGATGTGGGTGATATTGGTCTCATGACCTTGATTATTGGCAAATTTTTTCTCCAGAAGTAGGCTGCCATTGCCTTCTTCTGGGCAGTGCCTTTACAAATGGGTGACACCAGCCATTATCAGTCCTCTTCAGAGAATGTCTTCCATGCTTCAGTGGTCGCAGAACCAGGACTTGTGATATGCACCAGCTGCTCATAGGACCATCCACTATATACTCCCATGGCCTCACGGAACCCTGATTACAGGGCTAAGCCAGTGCTGCACTTTGCCCAATGGTGACCTCTAGGTAAGCGGAGGGAAGGAGTGCCTTATATCTCCTTTGATAGAGACATACATCCATGCACCCCACCAACCTACCTTGATGCATGATTCATCCGGACAACAAAAGCATTTCACCATATCTCATTACATGTAACAATAATAAATCAATAAATTAGCCAATACCCAAGTCAATATTGAGTTCAGGTGGGTGTAAAATGCCCATACTGAAAAGAAAGTGTTAAACTCAAGTCAAAGTAGATGAGGCCTCTGACCGAATGGTCAGAGTGGGATTGAGATGGAAATTGAAGCAGCAGACAGCAGGAATACGAGGGTTCCTGAACACAGGTGTGTCACAAAGCATCTTGTGATGTTATTGCTCTCCCATTTCATTGCATTTCCCTTATAGGAACACGAAGCACAATACTGAACTTGCTCAGGATCTTGGGTGCAGCTATAAAAAAAAGCAGTGATTATTTACATGATGTCAGCAGTGAGGCTGTATAATTAGTCACATTATTTACATGATGTCAGCAGTGAGGCTGTATAATTAGTCACATTATTTACATGATGTCAGCAGTGAGACTGTATAATTAGTCACAGAAAGGCCTGTCTGATGTTTCTCATTGGAGCAGCACTTCCTGGAGTCAATTCTCACACCAGGAATGGCCCAGAGGTGTTACTCTTACTCTCATTGTGCGGTCAACCCTTGGCCAGGGCTGAGCATATGATCCAGCATGACACACTGGTATATAGGTGGACAAAGAACTATAGTTGTTGACATAGGAGTATTTTTCAATCAGATGAGACTTCAAACCAGCATTCCGGCTCCTGCCCAAGCGAACATAATAGTTCCCATAGCACCATGGAAAGAAGTAAAGGGAGCTGTTGCAAAATCCTGTCTCATTTTTAACCTCCCAACCAATATTGCCAGTGCTGAAAGCAGAGCCAGTGATCTGTTTTACTGTATGTAACAACTGCCACGTGTAATCGAGAGGTACAATCGTAAGTCTGGGCAATTGATTTAGAGAGACAAAACCGAAATCCCCACTATATGGCAGCTGGGGAATTTAAATCAGGTGATATAAATAAATTGGGTTTTGCAAAAGTAAAGTTAGTTTCAGTGCCATTGCGAGATTTCACCTGGTTCTCTGAAGTCTTTCAGGAAAGGAAAGCTGCCTACTTTATCCACGATTCCCACTCACCAATGTGGTGGGCCCTTGACATACTCTGCAGTTCAGGAATGGTTGGGGGTGGACAATACATGCCAATGATGTCACATCCTGCAGTGAGTACACATGACTTCATAACAAATGTGTGTACTTCAAAGTAACACACTGTTGCAATATGCCTCAAATTTGAAAAGTGTTACATCAATGTACATGCTTTGAAGCTCTGTTTAAACCCTTGGCTGATTTCCACAGACATGAAGATGAATTGTGATAGGAGTTTACATTAAACCATTATCTGACGGCCCTTTATTCACAACGATGACACATACTGAAACCCAACTGATTTAAGTATGGTGGTTTAAAGGAATGTTGCAAAGGAAATCAATAAATCTATCACAGTACTCAAAAAGATGAAGCTGACGGATGTGGGAGAATCTCCTTTCTAATGCCGGAAGCAACTGTTCTGTTTTATCTTGTTAAGCTGTTATCTTACATACTGGGAGTTGAAGTGAGAGTTGGTCTAAACACAAAGAAGATAATAGCAGACTGGACACACAGTAACACAGGGAACATAAAAATAAGAGCAGCAGTAGGATATTAAGCCATTCCAACTTGTTCTGCTGTGTTCATGGCTGTTGTTCTACCTCATCCATTTTCCTGCATCACTCCCATTTCCCTTGATTCCCTTAATATTGAGAAATTCGCCTTTGAGTAGGAGAATGAGGGGAGATTTGATAGAGGTGTACAAAATTATCAGGGGTATACGTAGAGTAAATGCAAGCAGACGTTTCCACTGAGCTTGGCTGAGACTAGAACTAGAAGTCATGGGTTAAGAGTGAAAGTGAAATGTTTAAGGGGAACATGTGGGGGATGTCTTCACTCAGACGGCGGTGAGATCATGGAAGAAGCTGCCAGCAGAAGTGATGGATGCGGGTTTGATTTCATCACTTAAGAGAAATTTGTACAGGTACATGGATGGGAAGGGTAGGAAGGGTTATGGACCAGGTGCAGATCGACAAGACTAGGCAGCATAATAGTTTGGCATGGACTAGATGGGCCAAAGGGCCTGTTTCTGTGCCTATGTCTCAATAACTTGAAATCCATTGATTGTTATTTTGAGTGAACTCAATGACCGAGCTTCCACAAACCTCCAGGATACAGAATTCCCAAAATTTCGTACATTTTAAGTAGAAAAAATTAATTTTCCGCTTCTCAGCCTTCTCTTTTATTCTTGAAAAATGAACCCTATTCCTCAGCTCTACAGCTTGGGATATCATCATTCCATCAGCCTAACAAACCTGGGAAGGATTCTGTAAGATTCATTGAGATCGCTTCTCATTCTCCCAGACCCTAGAGAATACAGGGCACATAAACTCTATCACTCTCCAAACACCAAACATGTATGTGCTTATCCAGTGTCTTTTAAATGCCATTCTGTATTTGCCTTAATCACTTTCTCTTAAAGCTCATTCCATGTATGCAGCATACTCTGCATGAAGAAGTTGCCCCTCAAGTTCTGTTTAAATATTTCACTAACCACTTTAAAGCTACGACCTTTAGATTTTAGTTTCCCTTCCCTGGGAAAGAGATTTTGTGCTTTCACCCTTTTTGTACTCCTCATCAAAAACAAATGAAAATCTGCAGATCCTGGAAAGCACCCCTACACCTCCTCCTTCACTACCATTCAGGGCCCTAAATAGTCCTTCCGAGTGAGGCAATACTTCACCTGTGGGTCTGTTTGGGGTCATCTACTGCATTAAATGCTCCAGGTATTGCCTCCTGTATATCAGTGTGACCCAATGTAGATTGGGAGGTCGCTTTGCCAAGCATTTACGTTCCCAGTGGCCAACCACTTTAAGTCCACTTCTCATTTCCATTCCAGTATGTCCAACCATGGTCTCCTCCACTGTCGTGATGAGGCCACACTTAGGGTAGCCTCCAACCTGATGCCATGAACGTCAATTTCTCAAACTTCTGGTAATGCCTCCCACCAATCCCCAGCATCATTTTCCATCCCCTTTTCTGTCTCTCACTGTGTCTCCTTGCCCGCCCATCACCTCCCTCTGGTGCTCCTCACCCCCTCCCCCTTTTTTCTTTCTTCTATGGCCTTTTGTCTCTCTCATCAATCAACTTCCCAGCTCTTTACTTCATCCCTCCTTCTCCAAGTTTCATCTATCACCTGGTCTTCCTCTCTGCTCCCCCACCCCCGCAACTTTGAAATCTACTCCTCAGCTTTTTTTCTCCAGTCCTGCAGAAGGGTTTCGGCCCGCAACGTTGACTGTACTTTTTTCCATAGATGCTGCCTGGCCTGTTGAGTTCCTCCAACATTTTGTGTGTGTTGCTTGTATTTCTTCTTATTTTTTTTTACAGCCCTATATGGTCACCCCTCAATGAATCATGGCAGCATCCTCATAAATATTATCTGCACTCTTTCCAGTTTAGTGATGTCTTTCCAATAATAATGTGACCAAACACAAAATACTCTGCAGATGCTGGGGTCAAAGCAACACTCACAACACGCTGGAGGAACTCAGCAGGTCGGGCAGCATCCGTGGAAATGATCAGTCAACGTTTCGGACTGGAACCCTTCGTCAGGACTGAAGAGGGAAGGGGCAGAGGCCCTATAAAGAGGGTGGGGGGAGAGTGGGAAGGAGAAGGCTGGTAAGTTCCAGGTGAAAAACCAGTATGGGGAAAGATAAAGGGGTGAAGGAGGGGAAGCAGGGAGAGGATAGGCAGAAAAGGTGAAGAAGGAATAGGGGAAAGCACAATGGTTAGTAGAAGGAGGCGGAACCATGAGGGAGGTAGTAGGCAGCTGGGGGAGGGGCAGAGTGAAATAGAGATAGGGGAAGGGAGGGGGAGGGAATTACCTGAAGTTGGAGAATTCGATGTTCGTACCAAGGGGTTGGAGACTACCCAGACGGTATATGAGGTGACCAATAACGTGACCAAAACTGAATGCAATACTCTAAGTGTGGCCTCATCAATTAAGTACCTCCTGTACCTAATAACGTTGCCACTGAGTTTATGTTGTAGTATTTTGCTGCTGTAACCAATCTATTTCGAGATTCGATGTTTTGTGCGTTCAGAGATGCTCGTCTGCACACCACTGTTGTAATGAGTGGCTATTTGAGTTACCTTTGCCTTCCTGTCAGCTTGAACCAGCCTGGCCATTCTCCTCTGACATCTCTCCTTAACAATGTGTTTGCACCCACAGAACTGCCATATACAGGATTTTTTGGGGGGATTTTTCACCAATCTTTGTAAACTCTAAAGATGGCACCAATAATCATTCCACCATCAAAGCCACTTGGATCATATTTTTACCCATTCTGATGTTTTGTCTGAACAACAACTGAACCTCCTGACCATGTCAGCTTGTTTTTATGCATTGAGTTGGCGACACGATTGACTGATTAGATATTTGCATTAATGTGCAGCTGTACAGGTGTACCTAATAAAGTGGCCAGTTGGTGTAATGTCCCAATTCCTATTCAATGACCTGACTGATGAAGGCTAGCATGCCAAATGCCTTCTTCCACACCAGGTCTACTATTGATGCCTCTCTCCGCAAAATACGTACTTGTACTCCTAGCTTCCACAGTTCCACAATCCTCCCCAGGCTCCAACTATTTACTGTGTAAGAAGTACTCTGTTTGGAACTCCCAAAATGCAACACTTCACACATCCAAATTAAAAGCCATCTGTCAATCCACTGCCCATTTACCTAGTTGATAAATATACCCCTGTAATTTTGGAACACCTTCTTCATCATGTCCAATACCACCCATTTTGGTATTGTCTGCAGTCTCACGAACTATGCTTGTACATTTATATAAGCAATAAATAACAATGGCCCCAGCACCTCACTTGTGGCACACCACTTCTCACAGGCTTCTTGTCCAAGAAACAAACTTTGTCCATCATTCTCAGCTTGCTATCACTGAAGCATTTTTGAATCCAGATTTTTTCTTTTTCTCTCTCTCTCTCTCTCTCTTGCTCTCTGTCTCACTCAGTCACATGGGATCTAAATTTCCAGACTAGCCTACCATGTGGAACCTAATCAAAGGCCTTGCTAAAGTCCATATTGACAAGTGAGGAAATACAAATCCCACTATGCCATGAAAGAACCTCACTGCATTTCCAGCATTATTATAATTGACATGCAAAAATGTTCCAAGAGAAAGAAAAACATTCTGAGGCTCTTAATGATTTTTTTCTAAATATCAGCATCCAGGGAATTAATTCTTAATTCCGGGAGATTCTTGGATAATCCAGGATTGGCAAATTTAATGCAGTCTGAACTAGGCATCAGTTGCGTCACAGTTCTCCTTTATCATGATCAAAGGTAATCAAGGGTTTAGGTAAGAGACAGATTCACAGCAACGAAGGGAACTCTGAAGCCTTGCGATCTGAATGAAGTATTGACTTATACTGTAGTTAGTCATCTTCAAACCTGTGAACCTGACATGCAAGTCAATTTCGGGAGAAATATTATGGTATTACATATATTAGCTACAGTCTGTGGCATCAGCAAGTATATACCTACCTTGATTCTTTAACACAGTGCCAACTTTCTTTGCACAAGATAAATTGTGCCACACTTCACTCTTACATCAATCTTCTCGCACACAGTGATATATGGCCATAAAATCATACATCACACTGAAGCAACCACGTTAATTGTACCATGAGAAAGATGCTCTTCCCTGAAAAAAATGTTTCTAATATGAGTGCGGTGCTCAAGCCATGTAATCAGACATGAGATCAGGTGACCGAAGGCTTTGTTCAAGGAACTAGGGTTCAGGAATGTCTTAAAAGATGAAAGAGATATAGAGAGAGGCACAGAAATTTAGGATGGAATTCTTGAGGTCTTGACTGCAGAAGGCAGAGCCAATAACAGTGCAACATTTAAATTTGGGGATGTTCGAGAGGCTGGAGTCAGAGGAATGCAGAAGTCTCTAGGACGTAAGGGATCGGGGAATTAGAGAAATAAGGAAGGACAAGACAACAAAGGGATAACACAAAAACAGTAAAAACAGGAGCAGGAGTAGGGCACGTAGTTTCATCGTCATTTACAGGATCTTGCCCTCAGCTCAATGTTCCTGCCGGTAACCCAGACACCTTCATCGATCAAAATTCTATCTATTGTGACTGTGAACATATTCAAGGAAACAGACTTCACAGATCTCTGTAGTTGAGAATTCCAAAAATTCACAACTCCACTAAAAGTAGCAAGTCTTTCTTTGAAAACAAGAATGAAAGTTATATAACTGAGCTATTGCTTAACTATTAATTACAGAGATGATAAGTGAACATACAAAGAGATAAATACATTAGGGACAGGCACCTTGCTCCTCAAGCCAGTCCAATCATTCAATAATTTCTGGACTGATCTGACTGTTATCTGAAATCCACAATCCCTTCTATCCACAAAAACTTTCACCACCTTGCTAATCAAGATTCTGCCTGGCTCTGACTTAGAAGTGTTCTAAGAATCTACTTCCACTGCTGTTTAAGAAAGTGAATTCCAAAAGACTGATGAACTACTGAGAGAAATCAAATTGTTAACTGGTAATTCTTTTATTATTGTCACTTGTACCAAAGTACAATGAATGCTTCAGTTTATGTGCATCTCAAACTTCTATGCACTGTTAGCTAAAATACCTTGTGACTGAGACTTTAAATCAAAGCTGCCCATGCCTGCTGAGGTAAACATGCGTCCTGTGATATTTGGCCAACACTCATCCATCTAAGCAACACACACAGCGGGTCAGGCAGCATCTATGGAAAAGAGTACAGTCGACGTTTCGGGCCGAAACCTTTCATCATCTGCAGATTTTCTCTTATTCATCCATCTAATTCTTTCACAAGAAAACATTATATGGCATGGACTCAGTGGGCTAAACAATTCCAACCAAGTCATAAGCATATACTTTGTTATAATCTTACATATTTTAATTTTTATGACTTAGAAGGTTTAGCCCATTGAGTCTGTGCCAGTTCTTAGTACATTCCCATCACTTCCCTCATTTATTTCCCTGTGACCGATTCCATCTCAGATATCTACATCTACACCTCCTCCCGCAATTCTCCTGCCATCCACCCACACTAAGAGTGGTCCACAGTGGCCAATTAGCTTACCAGCTCTACCACTTGCGATGTGGGATGCAACTGCAGTGCCGAGGTAAATTAATACAATTTCAGGGAGAACACACAGGCTCTCCCAAGTATCACCCGAAAATAGAACTGAGCCCAGGTCACTGCAGCTGTGAAGCAATAGCCTTGCCAGCCACATCACTGTGCTCTGCACATATTTAAATAATAAGCAACTTAAAAAGCACCGTAGAGCATCTACATTATTATTAAGATACCCTGAAATATCTGGTGTCTGCCATATGTTAACTCATTCATTTTTCCATTTCATTGTAACAGTGGGACTCACAGTCCTGAGGTCAAAATTCCAAACCCAGTAAAGTTACCTTTTAAATCACTCTATTAAGATTAACAGAAAAAAAGAAATTTCATCTCCTTCATTTCATATTCAGTTGCAATCAGCACAGTAAGAATAAACCAAAGGAATACAAATCCAAACAAATTCCTGACGATAATCTTGAGCCTTGTTTAAATTTGAGAACATCGCATCTGTTTTGCTCTTCTTCAAATAATCTTACTCCTGTTTAACAGCAGCCTTCCCTTCCGTAAACATCCATGGCTGAACACCAGAGGGCATCATTGGAATATGATTCCCAGTTGTAAGCAAGGTTTACTGTGGTCCAGTTCAACAAACATCTTCTCCACAGAAAACTCAAAATTTGTTTAATATCATTTCCAGTATTCAAGTGTAAAGGAGACAAAATATTTGTTATTCCAGATCCAGTGCAGAACAAAAAAAAATACACAGAAAGATAAACTGTAATAATGTTAAAATAATATACAGGTTAAACAGATAATAAAGCTTTTATACTTAGATTGATTGTATGTCCATAAAGTGCACTAGGCACAGGAGTGACTATACATAAGGTTACTGTCAGGAGATGGTAAAGTAGTAGTGGTTGGGAGTGTGGAGGGATGGGAAGTGGGTGGAGGGGTCAACTAGCTTTACTGCTTGGGGAAAGAAGCTGTTTTAACTCGTGTGGATGATGTGTAGCCTCCTCCCTGATGAGTGTGGGACTAACAGCCCATGAGCAAGGTGGGTGGAATCCTTCATGATGTTACTGGCCCTTTTCTAGTATATACATCCTTCGTGATGACAGGTAGGCTGCTGCCAGTGAATTGAATTCAATTGACTTTATTCCTTACATCCTCAATATACATGAGGAGTAACAATCTTTACGTTGCATCTCCGTCTGAATGTGCAATCATAGTACTTTATAATAAAGAGAACAGTTAATGTAACATAGAAATACACTCAAATCAGTGTAATCGCTCTGATGGCCTGGTGGAAGAAGCTGTCCCGGAGCCTGCTGGTCCTGGCTTTAATGAGTAGATTAGAGCTGTGGGTGCCGACACAGTCATGGGTATACAGGGTGTAAAGGAGGGACTCCTGTGTTGACAGTCAGAGGGGTGGAGGTGAGGGAGCCCACTCTTACCACCTGCCGGTGATCAGGCACGAAGTCCAGGATCCAGCTGCACAAGGCAGGGTTAAGGCTGAGGTCTCTGAGCTTCCTATCAAGCCTGGATGTAACTATGGTGTTGAGTACTGAACTGTAGTCCAAGAGCAGCATTCTCACATGAGCATCCTTCTTCTCCAGATGTGTAAGGACAGTATGTAGAGCTGTGCCTATTGTGTTGTAATGCATAGGGCAGTTTTCACTACCCATGGAACAGCCTTCTGTCCGCCGCAGTGCAGATTTTGTACCAGATGCAGTAATACAGTTTGTTAGGATGCTCTTTACTACATATCTGTAGAGTGACGTGAAGTTCCCTTCAGCTTCCTCAGAAAGTAGAGGTGTTAGTGGGCTTTCCTGATTGTGCAGTGTGTGTGCTCAGAGACCATCAGATACTGTACATTCACCAGTTCCACTGCTGTGTTGCTGACATAAAAAGGAGTGTGAGTCAATATCTCCCCTCATAAAACAGAAATAATAGCTCAAATATCATTAAAGTATTTCAAAGAAGTGAAGGTTGAATACACACAGAGAATGATTAGAACATAGAACACTACAGCACAGGAACAGGCCTTTTGGCCAGAGTGTTGTGCTGAACCAAATAAATTAGTAATCCAACTAAACCCTTATGCCTGCACAATGTCCATATTCCTCCATTTTACTCATATCAATATGCCTATCTGAAAGTCTGTTAAAATTCCCTAATACACTGTATCTACCACCCCAGGCACTAATCACTCTCTGTATAAAGTACTTGCCTCTAACATCTCCTTTAATCCCATCTCACCTTAAATACTTGCCCTCTGATATTAGACATCTCCACCCTGAGAAAAAGATACTGTCTGTCTACTCTGTCTATCCGTCTCATAATCTTACAAACTCCTATTAGATCTCCTCTCAACCTTTGTCACCCCAGAGAAAATAACCTAACTTTGTCCAACCTCTCATGCCCTCTAATCCAGACAGCATCGTGATAAACCTCTTCCGCAGGCTTTCCAAAGCCTCGATATTATTCCTATAATGGGGTGACCAGAAATGTATGCAATTCCTCAGATGAGGCCTAACTAGTTTTATAAAGCTGCAACATAACCTCCTAACCTCTGAATTCAACTAATAAAGGCAAGCGTGCCCTATTCCTTCTCAACCACCCTATCAGCCTGTGTAGCCACTTTCAGGGAGCTATGAGCTTGGACCATAAGTTACCCCTGCTCATCATTACTGTTAAGGGCCTTGCCCTTAATGGTGTACTGTCTCTTTTCATTTAACCTCCCAAGGCGCAACACGTCATATTTGGCCGGGTTAAGCTCCATCTGCCATTTCTCTGCTCAAATCCGTAAACAATCTATATCCCACTGCTTTTTTTGCCAGTCATCTACACTATCCACAACAGCACCAAAAAACCAATCTTCATATCGTCTGCAAACTTACTAAAAAGATATTCATAGAAGCCCAAACAATCTCCTCACTTGCCTCTCTCAATAATTTGGGGTATATCCCATTAAGCTCTGGGGACATCAATCTTTTTATTCTTTAAGATACACAACATTACCCCTCTCCTTTACTTTGAAATGTCCTAGCATATTAACACTCTCGGCACTGATCTCCCTATCCTCCACATCCTTCACCTTGATAAATACTGATGTGAAGTATTCATTACGGACCTCATCCACACCCTCTGCATCCAACCAAATGTCGTCCCCCTTTATCCTTGAGCGCTCCCACCCTCTCCCTAGCTCTCCTCTTGCTCTGAATGTATAGAATGCTTTGGGATTCTCTTTAATCCTACTTGCCAAGAACTTTTCATGACCCCTCTTGGCTTTGTTAATTCCCTTCTTGAGTTCTTTTCTGGCTTCGTTATAATCTTCCCGTGTTCTGTTTGAATCTAGCTTCCTAAGCTTTCCATACTTTCCCTTTTTCTTCTTGACTAAATTCATCATATCCCTGGACATCCAAGGTTCTCTTACCTTGCCATCCTTGTCCTTCTGTCTGACCAGAACATGTCTGCCCTGTACTCTGTGCATTTGGTCTTTAAACACCCTCCACGTGTCAAAGGTGAATTTGCCCAAAAAGGTCTGTTCCTAATTACCTGTACTTTACCTAGTTCCTGCCCAATGCTCTTGTAATTTGCCCTACTCCAGTTTAATACTCTCCCACATGGTCCATGCTTATCCTATCTATAGCTATCTTAAAACTTCAGGTGTTGTGGTCACTGATCCAATGAAGGGTCGGTCACCTAGCCAGGCACATTACCTTGTTGGACTAAACCCCTCTCGATGCACGTAATGAATTCTGTCCCATCTAACCCACTTACACTAAGAAGGTCACAGTTTAAATTAGGAAAGTTGAATTTTCTCATGACAACAACCCTATTGTTCTTACACCTTTCCTCAGTCTGCATGTGTTTCTGTTCCTCAAGGTCCCAGGGCCTATTGGGAGTGGGGTCTGTAGTATAATCCCATCAAGGGGATTGGACACTTCCTATTTTTGAGTTCTGTCAAAACCCTGGGATATTAAGCACCCATTCCTCTCCCTCTCTTAACTGACTCTCTGTAATGGCCACAACATCATAGATCCACGTACTGATCCGTGCTCCAAGTTCATCCCCTTTATGCATAATGCTCCTAGCACTAAAATACACACACTTCTAACTATCCGTTCTATCATATCAATTATTTTGCTGCAACTACAGGCCCGAACATCTACCTTCCTCTCCACTGATCCACTTTCTGATCTGGTGTGTTGGTTCCCACCCCCCTGCCAAACTAGTTTAAGCCTACCCGAGTCACCTCCTGGTCAGCATATTGGTTCTCCTCCAGATTAGGTGCAAACTGACCCTCATGTAGAGGTCACCCTTGCACTGAAAAAGGTTCCAATGACCCAAAAACCTGAAACTCTGCTTCCTGCAACAGTTCCTCAGCCACTCATTCCTCTGTACTATCATCCTATTCCCACCCTACCTAGCATGTGGCACTGGGAGTAATCCAGAGATTACTACGTCGGAGGTCCTGCTCTTCGTCCTCTTTCCTAACTCCCCATACTCTCTGCGCAGGACCTCTTTCCCCCTTTCTACCTATGTCATTGGTGCCAATGTGCACCAAGATCCCTGGCAGCTCACACTCACCCCTGGGAACACTTCACTCTGAGACATCCTGGACCGTAGCACCTGGGAGGCAACACACCATCCTGGCAACTCTTTCACAGCCACAGAATCTCCTGTCCGTCCCCCGACTACTGAGTCTCTTACTATAATAACTCTTCCTGACTTTCCCTTCCACTGGCCTAGTTGCTGCTACTGTTCCCTGAAAGGAGATTCCACCCCCGCCCCCCAAGAACTATCCAAAAGGGAATATTTGTTACTGGGGGAATGAGTCACAGGGGAACCCTGCACTGACTGTTTATTCCCCTTACTTTTCCTGCAGGTAACCCACATACTATCTGAAGCCTGCATTCTGGAGGTGACCACCTCAGTAAAAAAAGTTCATTCATGAGGTTTTCAGCCTCATGGATGTTCCTGAGTCCATCCAGCCCCAACTCGTCCCTTGACCTTGTTAGCAGGAGCTGAAGTTGAGTGCACTTCCTGCAGGATTAGTCATCAGGGTGACTGTCAAGTATCCTGAAATCCTATATCTCAGGGGAAGAGCATTCAAGATTCAAGATTCAAAAAACTTTATTGTCATTCTAACCATACATCAGCTCTGCAGGGCAGAATGTGACAGCGTTCCTCAGGGGCAGTGCAATCATAACATAACAAACGCAACACTAAATAATAAACATAACAATATATAGTAAAACACAACAGCCACATGTCAACTAAATCAGTTATAAGTGTCCAGTGCAAGTTAAAAGCATCCAAAGCAGAGTCAGGTGGAGCAGCTATTTAGCAGTCTGACTGCCTGTGGGAGGAAGCTGTTTAGTAGCCTTGTGGTTTTAGTTTTGATGCTCCTGTAAAGTTTGCCTGATGGCAGAAGAACAAACAGTTCATGAAGAGGGTGTGAGGGGTCTTTAATGATGTACCATGTCTTCTGGAGGCATCGACTGTGAAAGAGGTCTTGGACAGAAGGTAGGGAGACCCCAATAACCTTCTCTGCTCCCCGAACCACCCTCTGCAAGACTTCCACCACCTTAACCATCCTGCCTATACTGAACTAGGAACTAAGGATTTACAGACAATTTTTAAAAAATTGACCTATTCCTACTTGTGCCTCTCTTAAAACCTTTGAGTTGTACACTCACTCGGTCATCTACTCAGCCTCTTCCCACCGGGCTTGTTATACCTTTGGCTCCAACTTCACAAGCCCAGGTTGCACAATCAAAACAAAACAACTCAGCACCCTTAGCCCCACCTGTTCTCACTGAAGCCTGTTAGGCCAAAGCCTGACCACTCTAACACTGTTCTACTCGCTGAATCACCACTCCACTTACACCTCCCTTCCTTTTATTGGCTTCAGTAAAACTCACTCAGTGGCAGCGCCAGAGATTTTTTCTTGCTGGTGCATGGAAGGGCAAAATGATTCAGTGATGGTGCTGAGGAATGCTCTGTATGGTAATATGTATTCGCAAGGCCAGATGCAAGGCATTAAAAAGTCAGTTTCAAGCATTGTGTGCCTACTATAAATGCCTCTGTTGATTCACAAGCAACAGCAATTGATAGATCTAATATAGAAGTGA
Source organism: Mobula hypostoma (assembly GCF_963921235.1). Taxonomy (NCBI): domain Eukaryota; kingdom Metazoa; phylum Chordata; class Chondrichthyes; order Myliobatiformes; family Myliobatidae; genus Mobula; species Mobula hypostoma. The sequence continues at coordinate 154,407,683 of NC_086100.1, read as the reverse complement.
ACCATTACAGTGTCAACGGCATCGGAGACAACCTGGGCCACACGGAGCATAAACAAAAAAAAACAGAGCATCTGAGCAACAGTGGACAACGTGAATCAGGCACCAATCCTGCAATCAGCGTCAATTGCGTGCTTTTCAACTGAAAAACACAAAGCGAACCCACTGCTATTCGCATTACATAGCAATGCCAAAAGATACACCGTTACTAAAGTCAAATAAGGCAAACAACAGATGCCAGGCTTTACCAGGAGGTGGGCAAATCGTACTCTGACCATGCAATACCTCAATTAATTGAATTTAAACAAAAATCAACAGAATCACCGCTTGGAAGTCTAAGCAAAACCAGTAGGCTTAATAGCAGTAAATGTAATATTTTAGGATTTGCAGGAAACATAAGGACTATGGGGTATCCACCACAAAATAATAATAACAATAATCAGCATTAGTCTTGCCCAAATTTTTTTAAAAAATCAACTGCACTCACCATTAATGTTTTCAGAGAAGCACGGTCCGTCTGTTGTTGTGATTGGTGGCGAGAGAATCAATGATTTTCTGGATGTCAAGTGCTTTGGTCCTCCGGCTGTTTATGGCCAACAGAGCCAAGTTGCTGTTCCAAGCATCGCCGCTGCTATTCCTTAAGTAGTTTTTGATGCGTCTGAGGCAAGAGAAACTCCGTTCGCATGAGGACCTATACTGACCTATACACGCATTCTTATCAATAACACACTGGGTGAGTGTCTATTTCATGCTTTTAAGAAGCGACTGCGTTGAACCTTTCTGCTGGGGTGAAGTGCAACAATTCTTCAAGCACTGTTTCGTTATTCAAATACCACACCACCACTGATATTTGCTCCTTTTTACTCAGGTCTTTACTTTCATCCACCATGATGGCAAAATATCCAGCCTCCTTGATTTCTGCACTTATTTGACATCTGACCACATCTGCCATAATACCCATAGTATCATTTTGGATATCGTGATGGGTGTTTTTTTTTGCATTTCCAGGATTGTCCTCTATTTTTTTAGCTACAGTCTTATCAAACTTCCCAATTACACTGAGCAACTCAAAGTTTCCCCTATTGCCAGATCCATCATTCTCCCGATGTCCTCGCTGGGCAATGCCTTGGCACGCAGTATAGCGTAGAGACTCAACCACTGCTCTCATATACCCATGATTTTCTTGGACAACCTTTGCATGTCCTTTGTCAAGCATATTTCCCAATCTTGAACCGTCTTGTTTTCTCAATCTGAATTCGGCCCGTGCCTCCATCGCAAACTTCTGAGCTGCACTTACATGGTGGGTTTTGAAAGCTGTTGTAGCTTTCCACCAGTTGCGGTAACCAGTGACAGTGAAGGTAGACTCAGAATGGAACCCATGTCCTCCACACAGGAAATACCTGCATGCTAAGCAGAATGTAGCATCTTTTGTGATTGAATATTCCAGCCAGTCAAACCAGCCACGAATAAAACTCCTTTGCTGATAGCCAAACTTTTGCGAAGGGTACTTTTTCAATGTTGGCCGACGGGGTCCTTCCTCAGGCTGCTGGCTAACATCACTAACAGTATTCCCACTAGCACTAAGAGCGGCTTCATCCACGTTCTCTTCCGAATCCTGCTCCATTTCTTGTTCCTCTACCTTGCCCTCACACTCCTTCGATGAACTGCTGTCGTCCTCATCCCCACTTACTTCTTTCTGCATGTCACTTTCAATTAAGACAGGCTCAGGCTGAGACACCACCGATTCCTCTGGATGAGGTCGTTTTCTCACTAAAAATCGATCCATTTTTCACGCCGGCCAAAATAATGCACGTGCCAGGCCCACGCTAGCTTGTAAAAGCACAAAGTGAGCGTGTGGCATCCGTTAGTCTCGCGAGACCACGGATCTGCGCCTGGATGTGTACTATCAAATCTCTCGCGTCAGTGAGAGTGAGTGACATCACCACCTTAAGTGATCTTAGATCAGTTTAACTGATCCGAGGACTGCAACGGCAAGACATTGACAACGAACGAATAAGCAGAAGTGTAGGGTGGATCTGACAGAGTTTATAACTTTATTGCTACGTGGGTGCTATGGTAATTGGGGGCGCTGTTTCACTAGATCAACTGGAGAAACAAGCTGTATTCAAAACTATACAGAGAAAGCAAAGCAGCTGCAGTTAATTTCTTGGTGGGGCTATTGCAATTTCTGCTGGGGCTCTAGCCCCAGCTAGCACCACCTTAGCGCCGCCCCTGAACTCACTCCTGACAAGACTCATCTTTTTCAAATGGTTCCAGCCTTGTAACAATACCACTCTCTCTCTCTTGCTAATTCAATGAATGACTCACTCCTGACAAGACTTTCTTTTAATAGATTCCTGATGTCTTGGCTTCTGTCTCTAAGACAGCGGTTCCAAACCTTACGTCCACAAACCCCTTGATTAATGGTATTGGTCCATGGCATAAAAAAGATTGGAAACCCCTGCTTTAAGAGGTTTCTATTTCATTGAACTGGGAACTTGATTCTTGCAAGAATTCTTCATAAATTCTCCTCTCCTAGCTCAAATCCCCACTGAGTCAGATGTTTGTGTTTTCAAATCTGGCACTAGACTGTTGCCCATGTAACACAACGGAGACTTCAGTCCAGTGCAGGAGGCATGCTGCACTTTGGCGTTTCTGGTGTTGATTCAAGTTCAAACTCCACCCACCTCCTCTCATCAAGAGCAAGCTGTAAAAGTTTATTTGCTTTACTTTTTCATTCCCTGGATGTGGACATCACTGACATTTGTCATTCATCCCTGATTGCTCCTCAACTGTGGAGGAAGTGAAAAGTCAACTGCATTGGTATGTCTAGAGTCTGGAGATCCATTTGGCTCTAATGAGTAAGAATAGCAGATGTCCCATCCTGAGCCTGTTATGGTTTAATTACAATCCAGTAATCACTGACACTTCCTTTTCATTCATGATTAATTCTTATTTGAATTTCAATCCTTCAATTGCCTTTTTTTGCTACCCTTTGCTACTTTGGTACCCTTTGTTACACTGTTCCCTTTTAACTGGACCCCATTTAGTAAGGAGATTAAGAAATTAGCAGGTTGTTATTCAAACTCACCTGGATCACACTGAATTTACATCACCTTAACTTTAAACTTAATTCTATAACCTACAGACTCACTTTCAATTACTCTAAAACTCATATCCTCATTATTATTTATATTTTTTTAATTTTCACAATTTGACTTCTTTAGCATATTGGCTGTTTGTCAGTATTTATATATAGTTAATATTTATATTCAATTATATTATGTTTTATTTTTGGTCCAATTAAGCAGTACATTTTTGTCCAATTATGCAGCTGACCCAATTAGTCAAAACTTCATGGAAATGGTTCAAAAGTTGTTAAAAAAAAAGATGAACTACCTTTTAACTGACCAAGTAATGTTTTATTTAAATGAAATACAGAATATATTAGAAGACTACCAATACTACTACAGTACTATAAAACTGTGTATTAGTTCTTAATAGTATTGATGGAGGAATTCATCCAGTATATACTGTCATGTTCTTTAGATTGACTGTAAATGAACAAAGTCACCTCAGACACCTCATGCAGGTAATGGACTACCTTCATACAATGCTTTCAATAACTGTATCCTCCAAATCTTCATTTTCATTGTAACATTCAAGATCATTGTCTATGCCTTCAAATTCTTCATAGTTCCTAGTTTGTTGAATTAGTGAAATGGTTTCATTTTCACTACCGGCCGTTTCTGGCATTTCCGAGCCTGTATGCTTAAAACCACAGTGAACAAAACAGTTCTGAATTGTCTTATTGCTTATTTCTCGCCAACTATCGTTGACAAAAATAACTACATTTTGAACACAGACAAACATAACTGACACTATTTAAAAACTATTCACGGCATAGTGTCTAACAGCGACAAAAGTGCACACGACTTATGCTGGTTAGAAACTGTTCAGCAACAGACTCCTGTCCCAAGTAAATAGTGTCCCAAATAAACAAAAGGAATCCCATCTATTTCCTCTATTTGTTTTTGGTCTTTAAGAGTTGCCCAAATTCTTAAACCAATGGCCTAATTAACCGGAATCTACTGTACATGGTGACATTTTTTGATAATAAATGTACTTTGACTTTGAGGAACTGTTCGAACAGGTACTACTAATAATCCCAATCCCTCACTGAGTAATTGATTCACTATGTCTTCCGGTTAGCCACTTTGTCTAAAGTGAAAAGCATACACCAGTGAATACAAAATTAGGCTGTGGTTAGTCATTAAGGGCAGCTCTGAGCACATTCTATCTTTTTAACCTCTCATAAGGAAATTTATTTAATGATACAGTGTGGACTAGACTCTTCCCACCCTTTGAGCTACACCACCCCAGCAACCCCACATCCAGGATTAACTCTAACCTAATCATGGACAATTCACAATGACCAATGAACCTACCCAGTACATCTTTGGACCGTGGGAGGAAACAAGAGCACCCGGGGAAAACTCACACATTCCATGGGGAGGACATACAGAAACTCCTTACACAACAGCGCCAGAATTGAACTGTGACCCCAGAAGCTGAAGTAGCGTCACAGTCACTGCTATGCTACCGTGAAACTCAAATGCCTGCAGCTACCTTCCGAGGCTTGTGCACAGTGATATAACCAGTGGGTTCAGAGTGTCCTTATTGCTCTTGCACAGGAGGATACAATAAATTCAGAAAGGACCACATTTCAATAACTTTTCCACAAAAGCAAAATGCTACTGTCACATGTGGTAACTGAAGCAGTTAATCCTATAGAAGCGCATTATCATTCACTGAAATGACAGTCATAGAGTTAGAGATTTATAGAAGGGTAGAGCATGGAAGCCTGTCTTAACTCATGAATAACGATTAAGGTTCCCACCTAAGCTAGACACATTCACCCACTTTTAGCCATACCACTCTAAAGCTTACCCATCCACGTACTTATCCAAGTGACTTTCAAACATCGTTATGCTCCCCACCTCAGCTGCTTCTCCAGGAGCTCATCACACATACACAGTACCCCCTTCATGAAGAAGTTGCCCCTCAGGTGCCTTTTAAACCTTTCCTCTCTTACCTAAAATCCTAAGCCCTCTAGTTTTTGCCTCTCTTTCCCTGAGGAAAAAAAAACCTGTGTGTATTCACCTTAACAAAAGATTGTCAATGGCACCCTTAATTCAACTGCAGGCAGGACCCAGTCCTATAATTTGGCCACTTACCTTGATCATTAATTGCACAAAATGTACTCATTTCTGATCAGAAAACTCATCAACTGTATCCTCCTCATTGGTCATCTGGTTATTGACTTCCGCCTATTACAAGGTGGGGGGCAGAGATGGTCACGGTATGCTGACAACCCTGCGTCTCATATCGCCACTGGAGCAAGCATCCTGAGGAGAAGGTCCAGTGGGATTTTGTACCTAGCCCCTCAGTTTTAAGAATCAGAATCAGGTTTAATATCACCAGCATATGCTGTGAAATTCATTAACTCTGTGAAAGCAGTACAATGCAATACATGATAAATATAGAGAAAAAATGAATTAGAGTGTATATATATATATATATATATGTACAGTATATTAAACAGTTAAGTTGGAATAAGTAGTGCAAAAACAATTTTTTTTAAAAAAAGTAGTGAGGTAGTGTTCATGGGTCAATGTCCATTTAGAAATTGGATGGCAAAGGGGAAGAAGCTGTTCCTGAACTGGTGAGTGTGTGCCTTCAGGCTTCCATACCTCCTTCCTGATGGTAACAAAGAAAGGGGGGCATATCCTGGGTGGCGGGGATCCTTAATGATGGACACCACCTTCATGAGGCACTGGTCCTTGAAGATGTCTTAGATATCATGGAGGCTAGTGTGGTGATATCACGTGCAATGATGTGCCAGTACATAATTGGACAGAGCACTGAGCATGCATGGGATTGCCAGAATGTACCAGCACGTCACTGGGTTAAGACATGTTTGTTTATTACTATAAATAAAAGTTATCTAATTCTTCCAGAATATGATTCTTTACTGTTAACCCACGGTACATTTAAACAGAAGTAACATAAAATGGAGTCAGAAGTGGTTCTGGAAGAATAATACGGGAGAATCGAGAATCGAAGATAATCAAAAAAAAAGAAAAAAGTTTGATCTGTAAACGGTAAAATGGAAGGTTTACAACCCCCACAAAAACTTCAGCTGACTGGCAATGTAGCTGAGAATTGAAGGATACCCAACCAACAGTTTGAACTGTACTTATCAGCCATCGATTATGAAGAAAAATCGGAAAAAACCAAAGCTGTGCTTTTGCTCCATGTAAATGGGAATGACGCAGTAGAGGTATATAATAGTTTTATCTTTGAAGATGGAGATAATTTCAATTTAAAGTCGATAATGGACAGATTTGAAGTATTTTGTATACCTAAGCGTAATTTAACATATGAGCGATACAGATCTTCACGTGCGCAGACAGCCACTGAAACAATTGATCAGTATGTTACTGAGTTAAGAAAGCATAGTAGACATGCGAGTTTGGATTGCTCACGGACTCTCTCATTAAAGATAGACTTGTTTGTGGCATTCAAGATAATGCTGTGAGAGAAAGGCCGTTGAGAGAGCAAGATTTAAATTTTGAAAAAGTTTTGGTGCTTTGCAAAGCTTCTGAGACTGTGACATTGCAACTGAAGAGCTTTTTGTCGAAAACTGCAATGTAAATGCTGTAAAAAAGCGTGAATACATCAAGAAATATAATAATACTTCGACGAAACCGACAGAGAGCAAGACGGCATTGGAAAGAAAAAAGTCATGTGATCGCTGTGCACGGGAACATCATCCAAGTCAGTGTCCCGCATATCTGCAATGGCTGTGGTAAGATTAATCATTTTTCACACTGATATAAAAGTAGAAAGAAGGAAAATGAAATAAAACAAGTAAATGCTGTGCTTGCAGATGAACATGAGGAATTTTATATAGATGTGCTTTGTGAAAACAAACAAAGTAAGAATGACTGGACTATGCCATTGCAAGTGAATCAAAACAATCTTCTGTTTAAACCTGATACTGGAGCGCAAGTAAATGTTCTTGCAGAATCCGCGTTTAATGCTTTAAAGCCAAGACTGAAGTTACATCAGACGAATATAAAACTGACTGTGTATTCAGGTGCAGACATTCCAGTTAAAGGAACATGCGTGGCAAAGGTATCACACAAAAATATTGTGCATACGCTTTCATTTGTGGTCGTGCCAAAAAATGTACAGTTAATTCTGGGTTTATCTGCCTGTGAAAGACTTAATTTGGTGAAAAGAATTTTAGTCCTGGATAGTGACACAAAGTCAGAATACAGTGACTTGATGAAAGAGTATGAGGACTTGTTTAACGGGCTTGCAAACACGAGGAAATCTGCAGATGCTGGAATTTCAAGCAACACACATAAAAGTTGCTGGTGAACGCAGCAGGCCAGGCAGCATCTCTAGGAAGAGGTACAATCTACGTTTCGGGCTGAGACCCTTCGTCAGATCTAACTGAAAGAAGAGCTAGTAAGAGATTTGGAAGTGGGAGGCCCACAGAATGGAAAGGCTAGGAGTCATAAAAAAAATTGATGAACCAAATGAATTGGTTACTTCGCTTGTCATTGTTGATAAGAAAAATGGAAAACTGAGGTGTTGTTTAGATCCAAGAGATTTGAATCAGGCCACTAAAACAGAGCATTTCAAATTGCCTACTCGTGAAGAAATTATGTCGCAGTTTGCTAATACGAAGTATTTTAGTAAATTTGATGCATCCTCTGGATTCTGGCAACACAAATTAGATTAACTGAGTTCAGAATGGTGTACCTTTAACACTCCTTTTGCCAGATACTGTTTTCTTAGGCTTCCTTTTGGAATTGCATCAGCTCTTGAGGTGTACCATAAAACCATTCACATGTTATATGAGCACATTGAGGTCGTAGATACATCCATGGATGATATTATTGTTTGGGGATTAACTAAACAAGAGAATGACGCCAGGCTCAGACAAGTCTTTGAGGCAACATGCAAGGCAAACCTGAAAATGAATAAAGACAAACGTCAGCTAGGAGTGACTGAACTTACATTTGTGGGTGATTTCATTAGCAAAGAGGGTGTGCGCCCTGATCCATTGAAGGTTTCTGCTATTGAGAACATGCCAAGACCGCAGTGTGAAAAGGATGCTCAGAGGTTTAGGAGAATGGTTAACTATATGGGAAAATTCATACCCAATCTCTCGGAACAGCTTGCTCCATTGAGGCAGCTAACAAAAAAGAGAAATGAATGGAGCTGGAACCATGAACAGGAGAAGGCATGGGAAAATCTCAAGACAGTACTCACAAAAGAACCTGTGTTGAAATTTTATGATGCTGAGAGGCCCATCAAAATCTTATTTGATGCATCTCAAGCAGGCTTAGGGGCAGTATTACTCCAGAAACATGATCAGAAATGGCTACCAGTGGTATATGCATCTCGTGCATTATCCGATCCAGAAACAAGGTATGCCCAAATTGAAAAGGAATTGCTCAGCATTATACACAAAAACTGCTGGTGAACGCAGCAGGCCAGGCAGCACCTATAGGAAGAGGTACAGTCGACGTTTCGAGCCGAGACCCTTCGTCAGGACTAATAGAAAGAAGAGTAAGGGGGGTGCTGTTGTAGTCTGTCATCTTAACCTTACTATAAAACCCACCAATAAGGGGGGAGCTGTTGTAGTCTAGCGTACTGACCTCCACCTTGCCGAGGCACACGACCACTCGCAGATAACTCCTCTTATTTACCCCTCGATCATGACCCCATTAAGGAGCACCAGGCCATTGTCTCCCACACCATCACCAACTTTATCAGCTCAGGGGATCTCCCATCCACTGCTACCACACCCTGCACTTCCCGTTTCTACCTCCTACCCAAGATCCACAAACCTGCCTGTCCTGGTAGATCCATTGTCTCAGCTTGCTCCTGCCCCACTGAACTCATTTTAGCATACCTCAACACGGTTTTATCCCCCCTTGTTCAATCCCTTCCCACCTATGTATGTGACACTTCTCACGCTCTGAATTTTTTCAATGATTTTAAGTTCCCTGGCCCCCATCACTTTATTTTCACCATGGATGTCCAGTCCCTATATACCTCCATCCCCCACTAGGAAGGTCTCAAAGCTCTACACTTCTTTTTGGATTCCAGACCTAACCAGTTCCCCTCTACCACCACTCTGCTCCGTCTAGCGGAATTAGTCCTTACTCTTAATAATTTCTCCTTTGGCTCCTCCCACTTCCTCCAAACTAAAGGTGTAGCCATGGGCACCCGTATGGGTCCTAGCTATGCCTGCCTTTTTGTTGGCTTTTGGAACAATCCATGTTCCAAGCGTATACTGGTATCTGTCCCCCACATTTCCTTCGCTACATCGACGACTGCATTGGCGCTGCTTCCTGCACGCATGCTGAGCTCGTTGACTTCATTAACTTTGTCTCCAACTTTCACCCTGCCCTCAAGTTTACCTGGTCCATTTCTGACACCTCCCTCCCCTTTCTTGATCTTTCTGTCTCTATCTCTGGAGACAGCTTATCTACTGACGTCTACTATAAGCCTACGGACTCTCACAGCTACCTGGACTATTCCTCTTCCCACCTTGTCTCTTGCAAAAATGCCATCCCCTTCTTGCAATTCCTCTGTCTCCGCCGCATCTGCTCTCAGGATGAGGCTTTTCATTCCAGGACGAAGGGGATGTCTTCCTTTTCTAAAGAAAGAGGCTTCCCTTCCTCCACCATCAACTCTGCTCTCAAACGCATCTCTCCCATTTCACACACACCTGCTCTCACCCCATCTTCCCACCACCCCACTAGGAATAAGGTTCCCCTTGTCCTCACCTACCACTCCACCAGCCTCTAGGTCCAACATATAATTCTCCGTAACTTCCGCCACCTCCAACGGGATCCTACCACCAAGCACATCTTTCCCTCCTACACTTTCTGCTTTCCGCAGGGATTGCTCCCTACGCGACTCCCTTGTCCATTCCTCCCTCCCATCCCTTCCCACCAACCTCCCTCCCGGCACTTATCGTTGTAAGCGGATCAAGTGCTACACATGCCCTTACATTTCCTCCCTCACCACCATTCAGGGCCGCAGACAGTCCTTCCAGGTGAGGCGACACTTCACCTGTGAGTCGGCTGGGGTGATATACTGCGTCTGGTGCTCCCGGTGCGGCCTTCTATATATTGGCGAGACCTGACGCAGGCTGGGAGACCGTTTCGCTGAACACCTATGCTCTGTCCACCAGAGAAAGCAGGATCTCCCAGTGGCCACACATTTTAATTCCACGTCCCATTCCCGTTCTGACATGTCTATCCACGGCTTCCTCTACTGTCAAGATGAAGCCACGCTCAGGTTGGAGGAACCACACCTTATATTCCGTCTGGGTAGCCTCCAACCTGATGGCATAAACATTGACTTCTCAAACTTCCGTTAATGCTCCTCCTCCCCTTCGTACCCCATCCCTTATTTATTTATTTATTTACCCCTTTTTTTTCTTTTTTTCTCCCTCTGTCCCTCTCACTACCTCCTTGCCTGCTTTCCATCCTCTGGGCTCCCCTCCTCCTTTCTTTCTCCCTAGGCTTCCCGTCCCATGATCCTCTCCCTTCTCCAGCCTTGTATCCCTTTTGCCAATCAACTTTCTAGCTCTTAGCTGCATCCCTTCTCCTCCTGTCTTCTCCTATCATTTTGGATCTCCCCCTCCACCTCCCACTTTCAAATCTCTTACTATCTCTTCTTTCAGTTAGTCCTGACAAAGGGTCTTGGCCCGAAACATTGACTCTTCCTATAGGTGCTGCCTGGCCCGCTGCATTCACCAGCATTTTTTGTGTATGTTGCTTGAATTTCCAGCATCTGCAGATTTCCTCGTGTTTGCATGCTCAGCATTATGTTTGCTTGTGAGAGATTTCATCAGTTTGGTCTGAGCAATCTATTGATGTTGAAACCGATCATAAGCCATTGATTGCATTGTTTAGAAACATAGAAACATAGAAAATAGGTGCAGGAGTAGGCCATTCGGCCCTTCGAGCCTGCACCGCCATTCAGTATGATCATGGCTGATCATCCAACTCAGAACCCTGTGCCAGCCTTCCCTCCATACCCCTTGATCCCTTTAGCCACAAGGGCCATATCTAACTCCCTCTTAAATATAGCCAGTGAACTGGCCTCAACTGTTTCCTGTGGCAGAGAATTCCACAGATTCACCACTCTCTGTGTGAAGAAGTTTTTCCTAATCTCGGTCCTAAAAGGCTTCCCCTTTATCCTCAAACTGTGACCCCTCGTTCTGGACTTCCCCAACATCGGGAACAATCTTCCTGCATCTAGCCTGTCCAATCCCTTTAGGATTTTATACGTTTCAATCAGATCCCCCCTCAATCTTCTAAATTCCAGCGAGTATAAGCCTAGTTCATCCAGTCTTTCATCATATGAAAGTCCTGCCATCCCAGGAATCAATCTGGTGAACCTTCTTTGTACTCCCTCTATGGCAAGGATGTCTTTCCTCAGATTAGGGGACCAAAACTGCACACAATACTCCAGGTGTGGTCTCACCAAGGCCTTGTACAACTGCAGTAGTACCTCCCTGCTCCTGTACTCGAATCCTCTCGCTATAAATGCCAGCATACCGTTCGCCTTTTTCACCGCCTGCTGTACCTGCATGCCCACTTTCAATGACTGGTGTATAATGACACCCAGGTCTCGTTGCACCTCCCCTTTTCCTAATCGGCCACCATTCAGATAATAATCTGTTTTCCTATTTTTGCCACCAAAGTGGATAACTTCACATTTATCCACATTAAATTGCATCTGCCATGAATTTGCCCACTCACCTAACCTTTCCAAGTCACCCTGCATCCTCTTAGCATCCTCCTCACAGCTAACACTGCCACCCAGCTTCGTGTCATCCGCAAACTTGGAGATGCTGCATTTAATTCCCTCATCCAAGTCATTAATATATATTGTAAACAACTGGGGTCCCAGCACTGAGCCTTGCGGTACCCCACTAGTCACTGCCTGCCATTCTGAAAAGGTCCCGTTTATTCCCACTCTTTGCTTCCTGTCTGCCAACCAATTCTCTATCCACATCAATACCTTACCCCCAATACCGTGTGCTTTAAGTTTGCACACTAATCTCCTGTGTGGGACCTTGTCAAAAGCCTTTTGAAAATCCAAATATACCACATCCACTGGTTCTCCCTTATCCACTCTACTAGTTACATCCTCAAAAAATTCTATGAGGTTCGTCAGACATGATTTTCCTTTCACAAATCCATGCTGACTTTGTCCGATGATTTCACCGCTTTCCAAATGTGCTGTTATCACATCTTTGATAACTGACTCTAGCAGTTTCCCCACCACCGATGTTAGGCTAACCGGTTTATAATTCCCTGGTTTCTCTCTCCCTCCTATTTTAAAAAGTGGGGTTACATTAGCCACCCTCCAATCCTCAGGAACTAGTCCAGAATCTAAAGAGTTTTGAAAAATTATCACTAATGCATCCACTATTTCTTGGGCTACTTCCTTAAGCACTCTGGGATGCAGACCATCTGGCCCTGGGGATTTATCCGCCTTTAATCCCTTCAATTTACCTAACACCACTTCCCTACTAACATGTATTTCCCTCAGTTCCTCCATCTCACTGGACCCTCTGTCCCCTACTATTTCTGGAAGATTATTTATGTCCTCCTTAGTGAAGACAGAACCATTTAACAAACCTTTAAATGACTGTCCTTTGCAAATTCAGCGAATGATGATCAAATTGCAAAGATATGTGTTTAATGTGTCATACACACCTGGAAAATTCATGTACATGGCTGACACACTTTCCAGAGCTGTGGATCCAACAACAAAAGAGTCACAGGAACGTTATTGATGTTCAAGTATTCATTGATATGATCATAGAAACTGTACCTATTGCTCCCAAAAAGTTGGAACTGCTGCGTCTGGAGACAGAGAAGGACAAAATTCTCAGTCAGGTAATACAAGTGGTGTTGAATGGATGGCCAGATAATAGGCATGACTGTACCTCAGTAGTACAAGATTATTGGAACCACAGATCAGAACTGTCTGTTGTGGATAGGGTATTGCACAAAGGTAGTAGAATTGTTATACCCAAAAGTCTCCATAAAGAAATGCTTGATAAAATTCATGAAGGCCACCTAGGCATTGAAAAATGTAAGAGAAAGGCACGGGAAGTGATGTTTTGTCCCAGGATGAATCAAGAGATTGCAGGCTTGGAGTCTTCATGTCAAATATGCTTTAAATACCAACCTAGCAACCCTAAGGAGTCACTGCATTCACACCCGAATCCTCAGAGACCTATCAAAATGTAGGCGTTGATCTTTTTATTAATAACAACAAAGACTATCTATTAATAACAGATTACTTCTCATTGTATCCTGAAGTGTGTTGTCTGGGCAGAATGACTGCAGAAAATGTAATTACATGCATGAAATCGGTTCTTTCAAGATATGGTGTACCTAATGAAGTTTTCACAGACAATGGTCCACAATTCAGTAGTGAATGCATGAAACAGTTTGCTTGTGAATGGGGCTTTGTTCATACAACATCTAGTCCATTTTTCCCTCAGTCTAATGGATTAGTTGAGAAATTGGTAGTGATTTTTATAAAGCCTTGTTAGCCTACCGAAGTACTCCACTTGAATGTGGATTTTCACCTCCTCAGCTTTTGATGGGACGACGTTTGAGATCTAATCTGCCAATGGATGACAGCCTTCTGAGAACAGAGGAAGGTGAACAAGTGAAAAGATGGAAAGATGTACACAAAGCAAAGCAGAAAATATACTTTGATAGACATTCTTGTCCATTACCTGAACTGCATCAGGGAGATGAAGTAAGAATACAAGACAAAGTGAACACATGGATACAGAATGCTACAGTACTTGAAGTACAACCCAGATCATACATGGTCCAAACAAAGGAGGGAGCAGGGATAAGAAGAGATCGCAAAAACCTCAAGAAAGAGCCAACTTCAGAGATTCAGTTAACGGATGCAGACAAGACAAAGCATGTAAATAATAACAAGGAAACACAAGATCTGTGTGTATCACTTAGGAGGTCTACTCGTGTTCGTAGACCCCCAGAGAGACTGATAGAGACTTGTTGAATTATGTATTTACTTTGATTAACGTTGCTAATTGTTTTTCTTTTTAAGGAAAGGAAGATGTGGTGATATCACATGCAATGATGTGCCAGTACATGATCGGACAGAGCACTGAGCATGCGCAGGATTACCAGGATGTTCCAGCATGTGGCTGGGTTAAGAGGTGTTTGTTTATTATTGTAAATAAAAGTACTCTCATTCTTCCAGAATATGATTCTCTACTGTTAACCCACGGTACATTTAAACAGAAGTAACATAACAGCTAGTACCCATGAAGGTGCTGACCAGTTTTACAGCTTTCTACAACTTACTTTGATTCTGTGCAATGCACCCCGCCCCCACCCTCCATACCAGACAGTGATGTAGCCAGTCAGAATGCTCACCATGGTATATCTGTAGAAGTTTGACTGTTTTAAGTGACAAGTCAAATCTTTCAAATTCCTAATGAAATATCGCTGCTGTCTTGCCTTTTTTATAGTTGTATCAATATGTTGCGACCAGTTTAGGTCCTCAGAGATACTGACACCCAGGAACTTGAAATTGCTCACTCTCTCCACTTCTGATCCCTCTATGAGGATTGGTTCATATTCCCTCGATCTAGCCTTTCTTTCTGAAGTCCACAATCACAATCTTTGGTCTTACTAATGTTGAGTGCGAGGTTGTTGCTAAAACACACTCAACCAACTGGTATATTTCACTACTGTATGCCCTCTCATCACCATCTGAGATTCTGCCAACAATGGTTGTATTATCAGCAAATTTATAAATGGCATCTGAGCTATGCCTAGCCACACAGTCATGGGTATAGAGAGAGTAGAGCAGTGGGCTAAGCACACATCCCTGCGGTGCACAAGTGCTGACCGTCAGCGAGGTCGCTGACCAGAGATGGCTGGCAATGTAGAACAACCCTACTCATCTAAGTGAGGTCAACAGCCTTAATTTAAAAAGTTTAGCAATTCGTTTATTTTTCTATACTGTATTTTTATTCATGTTTTTAGTCAATTAATCACAGTAATTCTTCAATATAAAAAAAAAGGATATGTTGCTGGAAATGGTTTGGTCAAGCAAAATGTTATAAATCAGAAAGATATGGTGTTGTTATTACAGGTGTAATATTATGGGCAGGGCACTGCATGTGTAAAATACCTTTGTGAATCAGTGATAAGTAATCCAAAAGATAAGAAATATCATAGCAATTGCTTGTAAATCATAAGTTTGTCAACCATGGAATTATTGTACTAGCAGTTCAGATGTAAAGCAATCTTCTTAAATTATTCAGGAGCCTCTGATATCATGTATAAAGGATTTTAATGAGCTATTAAGGCTGAGTAGAGGAGGGTCCACATATAGGATCTGTTTCCTGAGGCCTTGTTGCTCCTCACAGCTAATTATCTTACTGAATGACCAATGCATCAAAGCCTCCAGGCCAACAGGTAACAATCTCTTACTCCATGTCAGCAAGACCAAGGAGCTGATTATTAACTTCAGGAGGAAGACCGCAGAGGTCCATGAGCCAGTCCTCATCAGAGGTGGAGAGAGTCAGCAACTTTAAACTCCTCTGTATTTTCATTTCCTAGGACCTGTCCCGGATTCAGCACATTGCTGCAATTATGAAGAAAGCAGAGCAGCCTCTATATCCTTAGGTGTTTGCGAAGATTTAGCATGACATCTAAAATTCTGACAAGCTTCTATAGATGTGTGCTTGAGAGTATATTGACTGGATGCAACACAGCCTGGTATGGAAACACCAATGCCCTTGAACAGAAAATCCTACAGGAAGTAGAGGATATGGCCCAATTCATTACAGGTAAAGCTTCTACACCATTGAGCACATCTACGTGAAGCATGTCACAGGAAAGCAGCGTCCATCAGTGACCCCCCCCCACCCCCACCACCCGGGTCATGCTTTCTTCTCCCTGCTGTCATAAGGAAGGTGGTACAGGAGTCTCAGGACTCACAACACCAGGTTCAGGAACTGCTATTACCCCTCAACCATCAGGCTCTTGAACCAGAGGGGATAACTTCACTCGGCTTCATTTACCCTATCATTGAAATTTTCTCACAACCTATAGACTCACTTTCAAGGACTCTTCATTCATGTTCTAAATATTTATTGCTATTACTTCTATCTGTTAGTATTTGCACAGTCTGTTGTCTTTTGCACACTGGTCGAATGCCCAAGATGGTTCAGTCTTTCATTGATTCTATTACGGTTATTATTCCATTATAGATTTATTGAGTATGCCTGCAAGAAAATGAATCTCAGGATTCTATATAATGAGATTTATGTGTTTTGATAATAAATTTACTTTGAACTTTGATCATACAAGGCTGTAAGAGATAAGTGAGTAAGGGTGTGAGGGAATGGTGAGAGGGAGGGAATGCTAAGTACTAAGCGAGCAAGGCTGACCAGACCAGACACAATTCATTCCAATATCCTTAAGATCCACACATCCATTTCTATGACTACAATCCCAACGCAAATTCTATTTAACATGCCTCAGATACCTAATTCCGCATAAAGGTCTATTGTACAACTACTACTGGGTGCAGTACTCCTAGGATCTGCCTTGCTATTGGTGTCAGCAAATTTGTATAACTTGGCCCTCATTAGATATGCCCTTCACACCAGCACTATAACAAGGAGGAGAGCAAATGGAGACACTCCAGCCCAGTTTCAGGGTCTTCTCATCACTAAACTGGTGAGCTTGGTATTTAGAGATGAACAGCAGCTCTGTTCACTGTTTAACACTACTTCAGCTGCAATCAGCTAAGACACAAACACGTACAGTATGTTGTAAGCAAAAGAAAGACAAAATAAAGCTGTTAAAACATGCCCAACTATTTCTACCAAGCAGGGACAGAGATTGCAATAGTTATGATGCTATTGTAGTCAAATAATCCATGAAATGGCTCAGTCACTATGAAGCAGCCTGTTTTGTTGGTACATGTTCCCCTCATGAATAAATAACTCCAGGAACTCAAGGCGGAATCCAAATGTGTCCAGTATTCGATGTACTGATCTGTGTCTCCTGCTCTCCAACTCTCACCTGCCATTTTTACCAGCTGGTCCCATCTTGGCTGAACCCAATGACAGCATGCCCACATGCATAATTGATAGCAACCATGTGTCAATGGTAATGCATACAGGAAAAAGAACCTCAAGGTAGTACAGATTGAGTACCCCTTATCAGAAATTCCAAAATTCAAAAATCTCCAAAATCCCTTTTTTTTTGAGCACTGACATGACATCACAAATGGAAAATTCCACAAGACACTGGGAAGGCTCCCAGGTGATGCCCAGGGACACCACGGACAGTTGTAAAAAGTGACCTCATATACTTAGTGCAGAATTTAGTGAAAAATAGAAAAACCACTGCATAAAATGAAAAATGAAGATCTCAAATATGTATAGCCATCGTCGGGGTGAACATATGCTGCTTAACGGCATGCTGATCATGAAACAAGCAAAGGTTTATCACAATGAACTGAAAATTGATGTAAATTGTGAATATTAAGCAGGCTGGTTGCAGAAGTTTAAGAAAAGGCACAGCATTAAAGTTGCTAAAGCGCCTGCTGATCTTGAAAATCTATCGCCAGAACAAGTGTACGGTGCTGATTGTTTTTATACCTTACATAACAGCATTAAATTTTTAAAGTGTTGCTGATAAACATCTAACACCAGAACAAGTCTACAAAGCTGGTTGTTTTTATACTTTACATAAAATCTTTAAAAAGTAAAATACAAAGACAGGGTACTGTAACCTTTGAATCAAAACGGCACCGCAGGTGAAGACTGAAAGCTGCCGTTGTTTTGCTGTTCAACAGCTGATTCAGGTATTCCCTCAATGCTGCTGTGCTGCTTTTCCACCCCCACACATTATCTTTTCATTATGTTAATGGAATGTAATAATTTTCACTGCAAGTACATATGAATAATGAAGTGCAAGACAAAGACTACTTACTGGTAGCACATATATTCAGAATTAGCTTGGGATTGCCATCATTTCTATCTCATTATATATTCCAAAATCCAAAACAGTTCAAAATCCAAAACATTTCCGGCCCCAACCATTTTGGATCAGGATACTAAGCCTACAGAAAGTAATATATACATAATTTGATAATAACTTTACTTTGACTTTGATGAATGGGAGCTCTCCTTCCATCTTACTACAGAGCCTATAAAAAGTATTTACCCCCCCACCTTGGAAATTTTCATGTTTTATTATTTTACAACATTGAATCACAATAGATTTAATTTGTCTTTTTTTGACACTGATTAACAGAAAGAGACTTTTTCATGTCAACGTGAAAACAGATCTCTACAAAGTGATCTAATTTAATTACAAATATAAAACTCAAAATAATTGATTGCATAAGCATTCACCACCTTTAATATGACACACTAAATCATCACTGGTGCAGCCAATTGGTTTTAGAAGTCACATAATTAGTTAAATGGCAATAACCATGTGCAGTCAAGGTGTTTCAATTGCCTGTAGCAAAAATACACCTGTATCTGGAAAGTCCAACTGCTGATGAGTCAGTATCCCGGCAAAAACTACACCATGGAGACAAAAGAACACTCCAAGCAACTCCAAAATGGTTATTGAAAAGCACAAGTCAGGAGATGGATACAAGAAAATTTCTATGTCACTGACTATCCCTTGGCATACAGTTAAGTCAATCATCAAGAAATGGAAAGAATACGGCACAGTTGTAAATCTGCCTAAAGCAAGCTGTCCTCAAAAACTGAGTGACCATGCTAGGAGGGGACTAGTGAGGGAGTCCAGCAAGAGACCTATAACAGCTCTGGAGGAGTTACATGCTTCAGTGGCTGAGATGGGAGAGACTGCATGTGCAACAACTTGCCCGGGTACTTCACCAGTCGCCGATTTATGGGAGAGTGGCAAAGAGGAATGCACTGTTGAAAAAAACTCACATGAAATCTCAGGTACAGTTTGCTAGAAAGGGATGGGGAGACTCTGAAGTCAGCTGGAAGAAGGTTCTATGGTCTGATGAAACCAAAATTGAGCTTTTTGGCCATCAGCCGAAATGCTATGTTTTGTGTAAGCCGAACATCGCACATAATCAAAAACACACCATCCCTTCTGTTGTAGTGGCTGCATCATGCTGTGAGGATGCTTCACTGCAGTTGATCCTGGAAGGTTGTGAAGGTAGAAGGTAAAATGAATACAGTAAAATACAGGAAAATCCTGGAGGAAAACCTGATGCAATCTACATGAGAACTGCAACTTGGGAGAAGATTTGTTTTCCAGCAAGACAATGACCCCAAGCATAAAGCCAAAACCACACAGGAATGGCTTTAAAAAAAAAACAAAGTTAATGTCCTGGAGTGGCCAGTCAGAGTCCAGACCTCAATCCAATTGAGAATTTGTGGCTGGATATGAAAAGGGCTGCTCTCTCTCACACATGCAATCTGACACAGCTTGAGCAGTTTTGTAAAGAAGAATAGGAAAATAAAATCGCAGTGTCCAAACTGCAAAGGTGATGAAGACCTATCCACACTCAAGACTGTAATTGCACCAAAGGTGCAGCTACTAAATACTGACTTGAAGGGGGTGAGTAATTCTGCAATCAATTGTTTTTTGCTTAATAATTGTAATAAATTTAGACCAATTTGTAGAAATTAGTCTTTGCTCTGACACAAAAGAGTCTTCTCTCTTGATCAGGGTCAAAAAAGCCAAATTAAATCCACTATGATTCAATGCTGTAAAACAATAACCCATGAAAACTTCCAATGGGGGGAGTGAATACTTTAATATTTTTTATAGGCACTAATCTAAGAGACTTTCAGGATAATTGTTCGATGACCATTACCCTGACCAGTTCACTTGGCAAAGGTCAGGGATCAAAACACCAGCCCACTTTCTCAAGTATGACTTCTCCCTCCCCTCTCACTGTAGCCTCCTCTGACTCCACCAGCCTTGTAGATCTTTGAATACTCTTGTTCATCCATAAATTTAATTGATCCACCATTGGTGGCCACGCCATCAGATATCACGGTCCAAAGCTCTGAAACCTGCTCGTTTTATCCCTCCTCACTTGCATCCTTTAAAGACTTGGCTTAAAAGCTAACACTTTATCCAGGCTGTTGATTATCTGTTCTAACATGGCTCAGTGTCAAATTCAGTGTTATAACTTTCCAGTGAAGCAGATTAGGACAGGTAGGTGTGCTCTGTTCCTGTTGCTGAAGTATATGTGATTTTAAAAAGAGCACTGTGGGAAGGAGTGAATGCATTGGAATGGGGAGGTGGGAGTGTTTCTGCTTTCAGATATAAATCACTATGACAGTTCATCAATGCATTTATGCCCAAAATATTGAAGGCTCTTAGTTTATATCCTACGCATTAAATCCATCACTTTTTCTGTTACACATATACTGTATAACCATGATATCGCGGTGTAGGGTTTTTTAAATTGAAGCAAATGTAATTTAACTAATGGAAACAATGAAAATTTTTTGTAATTCAGAAACAGAAAAGCCTACAAAAAGTAGTGGATACAGCCTCATCTATCACCGGAAGAGCACTCCCCACCATTAAGCGCATCTACAAGAAGCACTCAATGCCACAAGAAAACAGCATAGCTCATGAAGGATTCCACCAACCAGGCCATGCTCTCTTCTTTCTGCTGCTATTGGGAAGGAAGTACAGGAGACATAAGTTTAAAGTTCAAAGTTCAACATACATTTATTATCAAAGTATGTATATATTATACAACCTTGAGATTCATCTCCTAACAGGCAGCCTGAGACAAAGAAACTCTTAAGAACCCATTAAAAAAGACCGACAAGTACACAATATGCAGAGAAACAAAAAATGATGCAAATAATAAATGTAAGCAAATAGCATTCTGAACTACAGTACACAAAGATAGTTTGTCCACAGACCCTTAACACAGCGCAAAGGGAACTGCGAGCTGAACTTGTCCAACCTTCCCCTTTGGCCCCAACACCCTGACCTTTTCAATCTGGTGCTTAAATCATTGTTCAAACTGGGTTCTGTCAGCTCAATACACCCTGGGGCCCATTTCCCACCTCTCCAATTTGGACCAGCACTTAAATCGATCAAGCCTCAGGCCTTCCTTCCTCTCGGTGGTGTAATATTGATGTGACTCAGACACTGCTGTAGATTGAACAACCACGTTTATTCAACAGACTTCCATTTTTACCTCTCTACGTCCTGACATCATACGCACTCTGATGCTACGAATACTCACACAACACATTACATCCCCCTTCAAGATTTTTTCTTCTTTTTACAACACTGTGAATTACCAAAACAATGCCTCTAGGTATGCCCTTCTTACAGTGCATCAACCATGACATAAACTAAAAAAAATCTTAACTTCTTGTACTGTATTCTGCATTGTATCTTACAATACTAACAGCAGTGTATTTTCTTTTACTAACATAGACTAATAAACCTTTTATTTCACACCTTGGAACTTATAACATGTGTGACTTTGCCTCAAACCGTGTGAGACTGTATGTATGTCTAGTCTCTGTATCTAGCTGGAAGTTTGACTTGTCTCCCAGACTGTGTGTGATACAACTGTGACTGTGCTTGTCCTTCATCCTTGTCAGTCTCTCGAGTGACCTCTGTGTCTCTGCGGTCTGCATCACTCTTGGTGTCGTTTGTTTCCATGTCTGTGTATGTGGAAATGTCCTGTGCACCTGTACATGGAAACTCCCTCTCGCCTGTCTTCTACAGATGTTTCCTGTTCCTCCTGTAGACTCTTCCATCCGGCATGTGATCTATGAAGGATCTTGGTTGCTGATGTCTGTTCATAACCACAGCTGGTTGCCAAATGTCTCCTCTCTGTATTCTGACATTATTACCTGTATGCAGATCTGGCAACTGTCTTGTATGTCTGTCATAGTAGCTCTTTTGCTTTATTTGCTTGTACTTTTGCTTGTCATGTAGTTGAGCATTACCTTCAGGAGTCAGTAGAGTTGTGGATGTTGGCAGTTTGGACTTCAGACGACGTCCCATCAACAGCTGCGCAGGAGAGAACCCCACTCCCTCAATCGGTATTCAAGCAGAGCAATGTAAGGGTCACCGCTGCTGCTTTGTGCCTTCTTGAGCATGTTCTTGACAGTTTGTACAGTTCTCTCTGCTTGTCCACTAGACTGAGCGTGCCCTGGACTGGAAGTAACATGTTGAAATTCCCAGCTTTCTGAGAACCCTCTGAACCCACCATTGGCATATTGTGGACCATTGTCACTAACGACAATATATGGAATCCCATGTCTTATGAATGTCGACTTCATTGCGGTAATGACACCTCGACTGGACGTGTCACTTAACTTGGTGATCTCCGGATATTTTGAATAGTAGTCCACACAAAGCAGATATTCTGTACCATTGTAGTGAAAGAGATCTGTGCCAATCTTCTCCCGTGGCCTTCCTGGTAGTGGGTGGGGAAGTAGAGGCTCTCTTGGATTGCTGTTTTTGTTTTCATTACAGACAGCACACTGAGACACAATGTCCTCTATCTGAGTTGACATGCCTGGCCAATAGAGAATGTCCCTCGCTCTTTCTTTACATTTCACTATCCCCAGGTGTGACTCGTGAATTCTGTTGAGCATTTCCTGTCTCATTTGGTTTGGTACGATGAGTTTTGCCGTTTTGAACATTAGTCCTGATGCATAGCTGATTTCCTCTTTAAATGTCCAGTACTTCTGCATTTCCTTTGGAACATCTTTTATTTCTGTTGGCTATCCATTCATTGTAATGTTTCTTAGCATTTGCATTTCAGGATCATCTGCAGTCGCTTTCCCGAACATGTTCAACTTCTCCTCAGAGATGGGTAGCTGAGGTGTAACCCAGTTGACCTCCAGCTCTCTTCCTAGCAACTCTTCCTTTTGCTCTTTGAGGTAAGCACGGCTCAAAGCATCAGTGATGTGCAGTTCTTTTCCTGGCTTATAGGTGGCTGTGAGAGCGTACCTCTGTAGCCTGAAAAGCATTCTTTGCAGCCTCACAGGAGCTTGGTGGAGTGGCTTTTTGAGGATGCTCTCAAGTGGTTTGTGATCACTCTCAACCTGGATTTCTTTGCCATATACATATTGGTGGAACTTCTCACACCCATAAACTATGGTGAGTAATTTCTTCTCGATTTGAGCATATCAGCGTTGACTGTCCATAAGTGCTCGTGATCCATACGCCACAGGCCTCCCATCCTGCAGTATAACAGCTCCTATTCCCTCTGAACTGGCATCCACAGGCATTGTCACCGGTTTATTGACATCATAGAACTTGAGTGCTGGTGCATTGGTAACCAACTGCTTCAATGTGTCAAAACTTTTCTTTTGTTCGTCTTCCCAATGCCATTCAGTGTTGCTCTCTAGTAGCTTTCGGAGTGCAGCGCTGACCTCTGATAAGTTGGGAATGAATTTGGCAAGATACTGCATCATGCCCATGAACCTCAATAGTTCTTGCTTGTTTTCAGGTGGTGGTAGCTGTACCACAGCTCTGACCTTTTCATCATCTAGTTTTAGCCCATCAGCGCTGAGTACATGACCTATGTATTTGATCTCTGTAGTTCTGATCCTACATTTACTTTTGTTCAGTTTTAGGTTGTACTCATGTGCTCTCTCCAGGAGCTTCCTCACTCTCTGATCAAGTTCCTCAATTGTGTCACCCCATATCAGCAAATCATCAATGATGTTGACCACCCTGTCCAGGTCTTCAATCATTTGTGCCACGGATCTCTGGAATACCTCTGATGCAGAAGAAATCCCAAAGGGTAGACGCAGGAAATGATACCTCCCTATGGGCATCTTAAAAGTGCATAATTTGGAACTTTCTTCATCCAGCTTGATCTGCTGGAAACCTTGATATGCGTCTAATACTGAAAAGTATTTTGCATTAGGCATGTGTGAGACAACCTCTTCAACCCTGAGCAGTGGATAGTGCTCTCTTTTGATGGCTTGGTTGAGATCTTGTGGATCCATGCAAATCCTTGTCTTTTTTTCTGTGACCATTGTCACCATACTATTCACCCAGTCGGTCGGTTCTATTTGTCTTGTTATGACTCCCATCTGTTCCATTCCATGTAGCTCCTCCACTACTTGATCCCTGAGATGACTGGTGCAATAGTTGGATCAATCTGGATATGGTGTTTCCCTGGTAAACATCCTAATCCAGAAAGCAAGTCATCAAAGTCTTTGAGAATGCCATTTTCTTTTTCAACACCATAGATTCGCTTCACCCGGCCTAGCTTTGTGCATGTTGCTTTGTACAGTATTGCTTGAACATGTTGCTGTACTATTTCAAACTCGATCTTGTATTTTTGACCTTTGTACATACAGGTGAGTGCTTTTTTGCCCAGTGGCGCTGTCTTGTGGCTGAAATATGCAACAAGCTTGCAGGTGGATTTTCTTAGTCTTCCTCTGATGTCCAGTGAGTTGAATGTTTCTGCTGACATTACATTGCATTTTGCCCCAGTGTCAAGCTTAAATGTCACATTCCTCCTGTTTATCATCAGATCTTGAGTCCAATCATCTTCATCCTCCATCTCTGCATTGTCAATATTCTTGATGCATACCTCCTGTTCCACTTCAACTGTGCTAATGACCATGTCACTGTTGCCCTCACTCTGTTCCACAGCATGCATTTTCCTTGTGTGCTCCTTTGATTTGCACATCTTTGCAATGTGATTTCTTTTCTGGCATAACTTGCATGTCTGACCAAAGGCTGGACATTTTCTGTATCCATGTTTATAACCACATTTGTTGCAGTTAACTTCCTTTTGATCATCCTGTGGAGCTGGCTTTGTCCTATTCTTGTCAGTTTTCACAGTTTTTATTTTGTGCACTTCAATCTCTTCATTGAGCACTTTAACCTGACTTGACGTGATCTCGCTGGCACGGCAAACATTAATTGCCTTTTCTAATGTAAGATCTGCCTCTCTCAATAGCCTGCCTCTCACTTGATCACCTAGTATGCCGCATATAATCCTGTCACATATTAAACAGTCATGCAGTTGTCCGAACTCACAGTCATTTGCCTTGTTCTTCAAATCTGCTACATAGGCATCTGTGGTCTCTATTGGTCCTTGAGCCCTCGTGAAAAACATGTGTTGGATGTACGGTAGGTTTTTTCTCAGTTTGCAGTAATCCTGAAACTTTTTCTTCAACGCTTCAATTTTATCTTGCTCATCATCTTGGAAGACAAACATGTTGCAAACCTTTATTGCCTCTTCTCCCGCCACATGCAGAAACCTAGCACATCGCACTTCTGACACCATGTAATATTGATGTGACTTGGACACCACCGTAGATTGAACAACCACGTTTATTCAACAGACTTCCATTTTTACCTCTCTATGTCCTGACGTCATACGTACTCTGACGCTATGAATACTCACACAATACATTACAGATGGCAGGCCCACTGCTTCACCTCGCCTCAGTTCTGCCACATGGAATTGCCTCCAAGTCCAAAGGAAAGTTATGGACTATTGCTTGTAATGATTGTTTCCCCAGAAAAGTGTGATTAACAAACTATCTTGTTGTTTCTCTTATTTCATCAGCCACCAGCTAGAAATCGCTGAGATTCCGCAGCACCATTTAAAACTGCAAATGTCAGAGAGAATTGTCCCACACCACCAGGTTCAGGAACAGTTACTACCCTTCAATCATCAGGCATCTGAACCAGCATGGACAACTTCACTCGCCTCTACACTGAACTGATTCCACAACCTATTGGACTCACTTTCAGGGACTATATAACACATGTTGTCAGTATTATTTATATTATTTTGTTTTTGCAGTTTGTCTTTAGCACAATTGTCATTGGTCAGTCTTTGCTTTTCATTGATTCTATCGTAGTTCTTTGTTCTACGTTCTACGTGAATGCCTGCAAGAAATGAATCTTTGGGTGCTTTTGGTGACATATACACTCAGTGGCCACTTTATTAGCTAGCAACAGTACCTAAAGAAGTGGCCACAGAGCTTATGTGATCTTCTGCTGCTGTGGTCTATCGACTTTAAGGTTCAATATGTTGTGCATTCAGAGATGCCCTTTTGCGCACCGCTGTTGTAATGTGTGGTTATCTGAGTTACTGCTACCTTCCTGTCAGCTTGAACCAGTCTGAACCTTCTCCTCTGACCTTTCATTAATAAGGTGTCATCACCTATAAAACTGACGGTCACTGTATGTTTTTTTATTGTTTGCATCATTCTCTATAGATTCTAGAGAACGTTGTGTGTGAATATCCCAGGAGATCAGGAGTTTTTTAGAACTTAAACCACCCCTCTAGCACCAACAATCATTCCATGGTTAAAGTCACTTAGATCACATTTCTTCCCCATTCTGATGTTTGATCTGAACAACTTCTGAACCTCTTGACTACGACTGCATGCTTCTAAGCATTGAGTTGCTGCCACATGATTGGATGGTTAAGTATTTGCACTAATGAGCAGGTGTACCTAATAAAATGGCCAGTAAATGCTTGTACTTTAAATTTACTTTGAATTTTGACTTTGCTTTGACTTTGATCATGAACTAGATCTTACATTTTCATCTGATTAAATTGATAATGAACTTCACACTCCATTCTTTGGCTTGTAGGTACTTGTGCTTATTTCTGCGATGTCCACTGAGAGTGGCCATTGTAGACTTCAGGAAGGGGAAGTGAGGGACCACACACCAGTCCTCATTAAGAGATCAACAATGAAAAGGGTAAGCAGTTTCAAGTTCCTGCATGTCAACGTCTCTGAAGATCTATCTTGGGACCAACATAGTGATGCCACTACAAAGAAAGCACAACAATGTTATATTTCATTAAGAGATTTGATACGTATGTCATGAAAGACTCTAGCAAATTTCTGCAGGTACCATGGAGAGCATCTTACTGCTTACTTCACTGCTGGTGTGGAGGGGCCACTTCACATGATTGGAGAAAGCTGCAGAATGTAGCAAACTCAGCCAGCTCCATCATAAGCACTAGCCTTCCCAGCAATGAGGACATCGTTAAAAGGAAATATCTATCATCAAGGATCCCCACCACCCAGGACATGCCCTCTTCTCATGGCTACCATCACTGAGGAGGTACAGGAGACTGAAAACGCACACAGACTGTTCTAGGAACAGCTTCTTCCCTCCACTATCAGACTTCAGAATGGACAACGAACCCATCTACACTACCTCACAATTTTTTCTCTCTCTTTTTTAACTACTTATTTAAAATATATATATATTACTTGTTTTGTTTTGATATGCTACAAATAAACTTTTCTAGATTATTTTTCTCATGGATAATTGCTGATAGACTTCTGGATTAAGATGTTGCTACCAAAGATGTGTGACAGCTTATTGTGGTTCAAAAGCAAAGGAATTCGATTAAAAACATTACTAATAATACTTTTTTTTTAAAAAGTAAATTGTGGCAAACTATCACCACAAACAATGAAGAAGTGAGCAAAGGCAAAGGAAATTTGCGAGACATGCCCTGCTGGTGCACTGTGAAATTGACACACTTGGAGTTGGAGCCTTGCTGGTTGGAGTGAACAACTCGGAGGGGAGAAAACAGGATAGAGCAGTCCAACCTACCTGGATGCAAGGGTGGATCGTTCAAAGTGCCAAGCTGACTGGGAGAGGTCGAGATCAACTTCTTCAGCAGTGAAAATCAGGTCCAAAGTGAATCACTGGGTGGCCTGGAGAGATTTTCTACAGTGAGGCCTGGGTCCTAATGTGAGGTACAATCCACTGTTTGGACAATGTAAATGCTGCCCAGACAGGATGGAAGGCAGGGTGTCGGGCAAGGTTGGATTGCTCAGGGCACTGAGCCGATTTGGAGAGGTTGAGAACTGCTTATCCGGCAGTGAAATCTAGGCCCGAAGTGAATCCCCTCAGCGGGGCTGCACCGTAGTGAGAGGCTCGGACAATTTAAACACTGGGCCAGTTAGTCTGGGGACTCTTGTCTCCACGATGCTAACGCTGTGAGACTGCCCCAGCTGCTGTGCTTTGTGCCTGCAAACTTTGCGGCAATTTGCCCCACTAATATGATGGACTGAATTGAAAATAACCTGTTCCCAGAGTAAAATGTTGTAATAATTTGTCCATATTGTTTTGTGCCACTCTAGAAATTCAACCTAGCAAATCACCTCTTAAAACATTTCTGGAGAAACTGAGTTCTTCTACATTTTCAGCTTCTATTAGGATAGTCTTCTTTCTCTCAATTGGTGTGGGAACGTCATCATTAGGTAGGAGCATCTCATTGCATGTTGTATCCCCTTACATTACATCAGATTTCCAGATGAGGACATTTCTGACTGTTGCACAAATTCCTTCAAACTGCCAAATAGACAACATGGTTTGGAGGTGGAGCACCCTGACTGGTACAGCAATTTGTATTAAAAGAAATGCAAGATAGCTCAAAGTTCAAAGAAAATGTATTATCAAAGCACATACATGTCAATGGATATTGCCTTAAGATTCATTTTCTTGCAGGCATTCAGAGTAGAACAAAGAAATAGAACTGTTAGTATAACTGTTCCTGAACCTGGTAGTGTGGGACCTAAGGCTCCTGTACCTCCTTCCCAACAGTAGCAGCGCGAAAGGAGCATGGACAAGAGAAGGACTGCAGATGCTGGAAATCCAAGCAACACACACAAAATACTGGAGGATCTCAGCAGGCCAGGCAGCACCTATGGAAAAGAGTACAGTCGACGTTTCAAGCTGAGACCCTTCACACGGGTTGGATGGTGAGGGTGCTTGATGGCAATTGCTGCTCTCTTGTGGCAGCACGCCCATTCCTTGCTTGTGCGAAGCTCACAGAGTACAGAGAATTCATGGTAATAGTAAACACAACAATAAATACACAATGAGTACAAAATCATAGAATGGTGCAAAGTGTAACAGTGCAAACTGAGGTAGTGTTGCCTTTCTGCTTTTGCAGTGGAAGTGCTGGAGTCAAGTAGGGGTAGGTGGGTTGAAACTGAGCAGTTCCAGGAGTCGTGGCGAGAGTGGAGGAAAGGAGGGTGTGGGGAAGATGAAGTGGCGGGATCACATTGACACAAATGCTGGACATTACACAGCTCCTCACACATGCTCAATATTGCAGCATTAGTGCCATTTTTCATTGACCTTTATTCCTTTCAGTATATCTGTGAATCTATTCAGTAACTTCTTGGTTAAGTGTGAATAGTCCATAAGCTTCATATAGGTCACCACTGTCTTCATTGTTTATATTTCCATATAACCATATAACAATTACAGCACGGAAACAGGCCATCTCGGCCCTTCTAGTCCGTGCTGAACTCTTGCCCTATCCTAGTCCCACCAACCTGCACGCAGCCCATAACCCTCCATTCCTTTCCTGTCAATATATCTATTGCCATTCATTCCAGCAGCTTTGAACTGCCTGCGTTCCCTGTGTTCTTACTTTACTTTCAAGAAAACAATCAAAAATGTCCCGTGATACCACAATTATAGCAAATAGACTCCATGTCTGCACACATTA
The DNA here is from genome assembly GCF_963921235.1 of Mobula hypostoma. Lineage (NCBI taxonomy): Eukaryota > Metazoa > Chordata > Chondrichthyes > Myliobatiformes > Myliobatidae > Mobula > Mobula hypostoma. The sequence continues at coordinate 154,378,034 of NC_086100.1, read as the reverse complement.
ACGTCCACACAGATAGTATCTCTCCATCACATTATTCTTCCCATTTCCTAAAGATACCCTTCAGCTTGGCCCCAGCTTACAGTCTGTTGTAGTGAGTGCAGTCTTCTTTGGGGCTTTATGCTGGGGGAGCAGCATCAGTGCTGGTGATGCAAAAAGACTAAATAAACTCATCAAGAAGGCTGGATCCGTCCTTGGCTACAACCTGGACTCTTGAGTTAGTGGTGGAGAGGATGTCACTAAACAAACTGTCATCCATTGTGGACAATCTGGCACATCATCTCCATGACCTACTGAATAAGCAGTGGAGCACCCTTTCAAACAGACTCATTCAGCTCCACTGTCACAAGGGTTGTTACAGAAAATCCTTCCTACAAAATGCAATAAGCATATACAACAGTTCATCTCCATGCGACAGGAGAACACACATCATAGTACAATAGTCTCTGTTTTATTATTTTGTACATTATTGCACATTGGTAAATAATTATTGTGTATATTACTATTCCGTACTTTAGTATTAAGTCTGCACAGGTTCCTAAGATTGGCATATGCTCCCACTACCTATAAAGTGCTTCAAATGGCATGCGATTCTAACATCCTCTGACAACAAAGTCCAATTCTTGGCCTTCACATTTGGCTTAGCTACTAGGCCAAAGGAACTGTTTATACTGAAAAGAGGAAGGGCAAAGGCGCCTCAAAACCAGTTGCTTCGGGCAGGTAGTGTCATACGCGGGGCACTGATGGCGGACCCAAATGCAAGACACAGACACTGAAGTACTAGGAACAGGACTAGGTGTGTCAAGAAAGTAAAGGAAGTGGGGAAGAAATGATGCTGGACATTGACACAGGCCCTGGACGAGACTAAGATACAGGGCCTGGGCTAGGAGTTGAATAGGAAAGCGGAACCAGGAACTAGGAGCCTGGGCTTGGACTCTGAGTCAGAGACTGGACATGGACCCGGAACTTGGGTCTTGTCTCTCGGGCTCGGACTCCGGATCTAGGCCAGGACAAGACAAGGCTACAGGATGGGGCATGGCTACAGGACTGGACATGAGACTCCTGGACAGGACGAGGGAACCCTAGCACAGGATGAGGGAACCCCAGCACTGGGCTGGGCGAGGCACATGGACGGGACGAGAACACGAAACCCTGACTTGGTCGAGGGAGAGACAGGAACGCAGAGCCTTGGTCGAGGGAGAGACAGGAACGCAGAACACAGAGCCTTGGTCTTGAGAGACAGGAACATGGAATACAGAGGTGGGACCCCTTCTTGGGAACAGGACGTAGGGCCGGGACTCATACACAGAATGCTGAACATGACGAGAAGGTTCCCAACACAAGGTAGTGGCAAACGGCCGGAACTACCTAGCGAAGGCATGGACACAGAGATGGTTCCCAACACAAGGTAGCAGCAAATGGCCGGACCTACCTAGCGAAGGCATGGACACAGAGACAGTTCCAAACAACGAAAGACAGTTCCTTATCTAGACACAGCAAGGCTCCAGTCTCGCTCTGGCGGTAGAACTTGACAGCAATACAGGCAAGGCTTCAGGCGAAGGTAGCAGGCGAGGGTTACAGAAGGAAGGGAAAAGGAAGGGAACAGTCCAGCAATTGAAGCTGAACCCACTAGCTGTTTATGTAGCCAGCCCAAAATGGGAATCATGTGCCTCAATTAAGGCACATAACAGGAAAAGGGAAAACTGGAAAACCTGGAATAAGGAACAATGGACCGGACCGTGAACCAGAATGTGGACTTCACGGACCGGACCATGACAGGTAGGGCTCATCAGCTTTGGGTGGCAGCCCGCCTAGGAGAAGGAAAACTAATTTTAAACCTCCTCTGTCTTGCGGCCATGGGAAAGGCTTCAGGAGTAAATCCCAAGGAAGAAATCTGAAGCCTGGGTCCCTAAGGCAGTTTGATGTTGTTACAGCTTCACTCTGACAACCTCTGCGGCAACACTGGTGCCAAGCTGTATCACCAATTGCCCTTCCCTTGGACTACATCAGTGATGTGGAGAGGGGGAACCCAATGCATGGACAATCACCAGTTCTTCAAATCTTTCCACTCAGACTTACACCTTCGAGAGGACACAGTCCACTAGAAGCGCAAACACGTGATCCCTTGGGATCAACGGCTGCCTACTAAATTTGAATTGAATTGAATTGAATTGAATTAAATTTACTTTATTTCTTATATCCTTCACATACATGAGTAAAAATCTTTATGTTACCTCTCCATCTAAATGTGCAATGTGCAATCATAGTCATTTATAATAATTTATAGTAAATAGAACAGTCAATGTAATATAGAGTACACTCAAATCAGTGTGAGTTAATCAGTCTGATGGCCTGGTGGAAGAAGCTGTCCTGGAGCCTGTTTGTCCTGGTTTTTATGCTGCGGAACCACTTCCCAGATGGTAGCAGCTGGAATAGATTGTGGTTGGGATGGCTTGGGTCCCCAATGATCCTACAGGCCCTTTTTACACATCTGTCCTTGTAAGTGTCCTGAATCATGGAAAGTTCACAACTACAGATGCGCTGGGCTGTCTGCACCACTCTCTGCAGAGTCCAACATTTAAGGGAGGTACAGTTCCCATACCAGCCAGTGATGCAGCCAGTCAGGATGCTCTCAATTGTGCCCCTTTAGAAAGTTCTTAGGATTTGGGGGCCCATACCAAACTTCCTCAACCGTCTGAGGTGAAAGAGGCGCTGTCGTGCCTTTTTCACCACACAGTTGGTGTGTACAGACCACATGAAGTTGTCGGTGATGTGGATGCTGAGGAACTTGAAGCTGTTCACCCTCTCAACCCCAAATCTATTGATGTCAACCCGTCTCCATTCCTCCTGTAATCCACAACCAGCTCCTTTGTTTTTGCAACATTGAGGGAGAGATTGTTTTCTTGACACCACTGTGTCAGAGAGATGACCCCTTCCCTGTAAGCCACCTCGTTATTGTTTGAGATAAGGCTAATCAATGTAGTGTCGTCGGCAAATTTAATTAGCAGATTGGAGCTGTGGGTGGCAATACAGGGAGTAAAGGAGGGGACTCAGTACACAGCCCTGAGGGGCTCCTGTATTGAGAGTCAGAGGGTTGGAGGTGAGCGAGCCCACTCCTACAACCTGCTGGCGTTCTGACAGGAAGACCAGGATCCAGCTGCACAAGGCAGGGTCAAGGCCGAGGTCTCTGAGCTTCTTGTCGAGCCTGGATGGAACTATGGTGTTGAATGTTGAACTGTAGTCCAAGAACAGCATTCTCACATAAGCATCCTTCTTCTCCAGATGTGTAAGGCCGGTATGTAGAGCAGTGGCTGTTGCATCATCTGTCGATTGGTTGTGTAGGTAGGCCAATTGTAGGGGCTCCAGTTTGGGTGGTAGAAAGCTGTAGATGTAATCCTTGACCACTGCTAAGTGTGTTTTTAAATGTTGCTGTTGTAACAGAAGAATTTCCCACTTAGGATCAATGAACTATTTTTTATTATTAAATTCCAAACCTTTGCTGAATGATCTCAAAGTGCTTGTTTAACCAGAGACTCCATTACCTAAACACTATCAAATGCCTACAGAAAGCTCAATATATTCTCACTGAGTACTCTTCTTTCATCACACACACCTCATACTCTGTCACTTTCCAAACTTGCATCAGAGTTTAGCAATCCATCTCACATTAACAGCAAGGTCTACAATAGTTGATCCAGTTTCCAACTATTATCTGAACTGCAGGAAAGAGGGTGGTGCACTCATAATATTCAATTAGTTTAACCAACTCTTTAAATCTCCATCCCTGGGGTTGGCTGGAGACAGCAAAGTTTTTACCAACTTGAATGTTTTGGCAACTAAAGCCAGAAGCAAAATTACATTTTTATTAATTTCTTCAATGTTATTTTCATGCAAATGCACTTTATTCTTCTTATTATTTAGTCCATGGTTCAATTGAACAACTAAATGAATTCTAAAGAGCCATTTACAGTTGCCTTGACAACAGAACTATGTATGAGGCTGTTCCATAGCTCCAGAGGAAGACCCACAAAATCTCCTAAAAAGCGAGGAATAATAATTCTGAAAACATGCTCTCGGTTTGCCTTCATTGCCAACCATAATGCCATTAAATATATACACCTACAGGCTTAAAAAAACTTACAAAATCACCAGTTAAGATCATGCACAAGACTGTGTAAAGAAGCAATTTTTAGTTTTAACATAATCAATCAAGACAACATTAATCACAAATGAGATTACATGGTTCCCAGGGATTCTAATGAACAGTTTCAGAATGCCAATTCTTTTTATTTCATAGTACTTAACAAATCCTTCAGAATAAATAATTATAGTAGAAGTGGTATTGCTAATACAGTATTTAGGTTGAATTGAATTGGAAACCAAAATCAAAACCTAGAGAAACTGAGATTCCCCAATCTGCCTCTGGTAAATCCACCTCAACCCCGCCCATGGATTGAAATCCCCATGCTTTTGAAATAGAACCAAAACCTGTGGACTGGAAAACCTTTGTTTTTCCTCACTTATCTATGTTGGTTTAATTTATTTATTGATGTATGTATGCTTTAATGGAATCCTTTTTTTCATTTTAATGTGTTTGTTTATTTGAAGCAATTTTAAAAATGATTAATTTCAGAAACACTCAATAATTCTGACAGAGACTCATAGACTTTGAGAGGAGGAATGGATGACTCCACCTCCTAGTAATACGTTTTATGACAAAGACTGTCAAGGCACCAATAGTACAGTACTCCAGATGAGGCCTCCTCACCACACCTTGCTGCTAGATCAGGTTAGCCAAAATAACAAGGGCCATATGTCCAAAAAAGGATAGTACTGGCAAGAAGAGAACTCAGAGGATGAATGCCAGACTGAGCAGTGGGCCAAACTGGGCAAGATTTGCTCCATTGAACTTACATGGTATAAAACAGATGTATTTCTGATTTTTTTCTAAAAATGTATCATTTTTAGCCATTTTTATCTTCATTGACTTCTCTGCACTGCAACTTAATGGAACAGTTTGGAAATATCTTAAAATTGCATTACCTAAGAACGAAGAAGTCTAGATTATTTTAGTTCCACTGTGCTCTCTGCTCACATGTGCATGCTTTAATCACGCCTCTCACCCAACTTAATGTTATTATTTGTATTCTTGTCATATTGAAATATACTTTTAATTTACTATTAATTATCAGAATCAAGTTTATATCACTAGCGTATGTCATGCAAATTGCTGTTTTGTGACAGCAGTACTATGGAAAACAAAAGTTCACTGTAAATTACAATAAATAAAGTAAAATCCAAATAGTGAGGTAATACAGTAGTTTATCATTTCATTTTTGAGCTACATTGAGCTCCAAACTAGAAAGGCAGAGCAGTCACGAATAATGCATTGAATTTTACCCTTTAAAAAATCACCTGTTCAGGAAACATCTGTGTATGGCATTAAATCGATACAAATCAGGATGCACTGAGTGCAGCATGTTTAAAAGAATGCCCAGTATGCTTGAAAATCAAAGATCATTTCCTATTACAGGCTTTATTTTAACAGAGATAATGCTGCTTTCACCGCTGAGCAATTGCTTCCACAGTTTAGACAGTTCCGTCTGAGTGACGCCATTTGGCCAGAAACAAAACTGCCCCAAGATTTCATGCAAAAAAGCTGCCGAGTAGAAATATATTTCTTCATATTCATTAATCCCAATTGTACCAAGTCCAGAGCCAAATCGATCTGCATATTCACTGGCTCAACGACCATTTAATAATAGGACGCTGCGATTGCACATCAACAGTTGCAGTAACTGAGAAAGCTGCACATCGTGCAAAAACTGACACATGTCACCTCACAAGTTCTATTCTAATGAATAAAATATACGTATTTGGATAAACTCTCAGAAATCCTGCAATCCACCAAGGTTCTTTAAGCACCAGATTAAGGGGTAGTCCTTACCTTTTGAAGTGTGTTGGGGCTTGTTGGCGAGCTGGCTGTTCCAGAGAGCCCCAGAGCTGGGTGGTAAGGGTGGCATGCCCTGTCCTGTGTACCCATCGATCTTGGAGACCAATCCACAACCCCAGAACTGAATCGCTGATTCACTGAGGGGGGAGACTTGCGAAAGATGGGCGCCTCCACCACGTTCGGCTTGCTGACTTGTACTTTCCACCGGACCCCGTCCTTCCTGGAACTGGGCACATGATACTTGGTGGGCGTGCCCCAGGAGTCGGCTGCCGATGGTCTTGACGGAGACATTGAAGGGGGAAGTATCCCCGGAGTTTGTTCGGACTCCGCATTCCAGTTCCCAGACTGGGGGCTCCTTTGGGAGGTGACCAGATCCAGGAAGTGTACAGTCTTGCTGGCTGAGGAACCGGCTGAGGGTGAGAGTGGGGGGGACCAGTTCACCCTTGTGCCAAACTTGCATGCGTTGCTGGTGCTGATGCTGCTGCTCCGGCACGAACCGCAGCACCGAACATCTGGCCAGCGGCGGCCACCTCGCTCCGGTTGCCCGCCATCACACAGACCCTCGCAGGCTTGTTTGACGTTGTCCTGACAACCGGCAGCCACGCCTCCGTTGTTCGTGGGTGAAGCCGGCCGATAGCTGGCGAGAGCGGAGCCCAGTTCGCGGCCGGCGTTGCTCTCTGTACATTTTAATCTAGAGTTGGATGGAGACTGCAGTCGAACAAAAAGGAAGGAAGTCTTTACTTGTTTCTCAGCCATTTCCTGCTCACATCATTATCCACACTCCGTTGAAGGGAAGATTTCCTAGTAGATATAAAAAAAAGTCAAACGCATATTATTTAGAAAGTTGCGTCTCCTTAATTAAACTTCATTTTGACGAAAACAACAACGCCGTTCGGTGCTCACAACTTTGTCTAAGAAAGTAAATATTACATTGGCAACCACGTTTCTCTAGCGGCACGTGGAATTACCCTGAAGAACTGTGGCATATTGAAACATTCAGACCATTAACCGTTCATTAGCCAAACTGCGGCAACGTTAACTTTCGGAAGGATACAGTCACTCGTAACTGGCAGTTCTTCGACTCACTAGTATTACAGGAGAGCAAATGAATCACGAATAACCGCCAAACTTACCGCGTCCAGTTTCACCCAACCAGCTGTGATTTTGACCACACCAAACTTACTTTGCAGTACACCCGTAGATAATTTCAATCGCAAGACTTCTCGGAAACCCTTGAATATTACACTAGAATTGGGTCGCATTGCTTGTTCCAGTCTCTTTCGCAGAGGGCGGCCCAATATATTTGGATATCGCCGCGTGGATTTGTAATGTGATAAATTCGAAGAACAACGCATCAAGGAAACCACCATTCAGAGCATCAGGAACTTAGTCATGCTGATGATGAGGCCTGTGATGAATTAAACGTCGGCTTGAATTTCCTTCTCTGAACTAGTCTTAGAATTCACAGGAACGCGGAATTAAAGACTTTCATTGCAGACGGAACAAGATCCACAAATAGGAATTCCTAGACAAGAGTTCCATTGTAATCCATCCGCCGTCAATGGCTGATATTATATTCTTTCTTTCTTTGCACGTTGTTTTGTATAACTTGCAAAAAGACTTCATCTACTTACTTCCCAAGCCAAGATGTGTCCCGAAGTTGCAGAATCTGCAGTCTGAAAAGGGTAGTTCATAGCGAGCGCACACACACTCTCTCACACACGCATTATAACGGACCAGGCTGCATCTGGCATTCATTGAGAAGCCGCCTACGCTTTGGTCAGCGCAGAAGAACCATAAAATAATCTCTAGGGACAAACTGGCAATCGGAGGAGGCTGACGAATAATATTTACAGATAACTTACAATACTGTTTATAAAGAGTAGCCTCACACAAAAGTTGTTTGAGGAGTCCCTGCCAAATTTATTACTTTGGATATAAACGAGTCTCTGTTAACTTGAGAACTACGCAAGTTCCAGAGTCAATGTGATCTTTGAAGGGAATAGAATCGCATCAGTGGTTGACCAAACCCCAGGCATAGCTCCAAGCATAAGCAAGTAACTTGAGGCATTTTAAATGTGCACAGTATTTAGTGTTAAAGATCAACATTTTGAGGGTCATTTTATAAACGGACTAATTTGCTTATAATAAACAAATTTATTAGATTACAGATTATGAATAGTTTCCCGGGGAATTTATTTTTTTTAATCACTTTATTTCCCAGAAAGGCAGAAAACAAGTCCCTCTATGCCTAATCCTCAATGGATCAGGTTCAGTAGTGTCAGATAACAGGGACATGTTCAGGTAGCGTCTGGGTACTAGATCACAGGTGGTACTGGTCTGAGAGAGGGTTACGTTGAAATGGGTACCGTTTGAAATTAGTGTCATGTTGACTACTGTCTGAAAGTAGGGAGATAATGGATGGATTCATGGTGAAAACAAATATTAAATCCAAATGTTGTTTGAAAGCAGAATTAGTCTGGGCTACATCCGGCTACTGTCAGGTGGATTTGCAAGAATAGATATGGTTTAGGCTCTCCAAAGTAAAAGGATCACTTGCAATCAGGCCTCCTATGAACCAGGTACTGAAACCCACCCTGCTCCAGACTGTGCAACTAAGTTCCTTCACAGTATTAGAGCCAACCCACAGTAGAACACTTTAGGTTTTGAATTCATTCTAACAATTCTGGAATGACCAACAACAACAAAAAACAAAATCTTACATTGACCTGAAACTCAGTTTAGTCAAGCAAATAATTCCATCTCTTTCCTCATGGAGGACAAATAGCAGTCTTGGAGAGCTATGTAAATAGAAGGTTTTATAAAATTCCCGGGGTAGTTATACCCAGTTATTCAAAACCTTTCATCACCACAAATCACCGCCAAAGTAGTTAATAGTAAAGATGGTATTCTGAAGTATAACTGTTGCTGAAACATAGGAGAGGAGAGCAACTGGTTTACAGATATCACTTGCTCTCATAAATGTTGTTGAAATAAGTCACAAGGTTGTCTGCATTTTTAGGAGTTTATTGGGGGTTAGTGAGTGTACAGATCCTTCCCTGCTCTTTGAAATAATAGTGCAAGATCTTATACTGCTACTCATCAGCACAGGAAGGTTTCAGCTGGACATACCAAACAAGGGAGGACATGTTCAAGAGCAGGAAATTTTCTTGGAGCTTTCCAATTTGGAGAATTTGCTATCCCTAAGTAATAGCCAAACTTGTAACAATAAATTACAGATTGAACCACTGGACTAGTATCTAAAGGATTGCAATAATGATCCAGAGATGAGTTCATGCGTCAATATATCAGCTGGAGCATTAAAAAAAACAGAAAATTAAAGAATTTGGGATTTTTAAAAAGCTAGTATCATTTAAAATGCCAATGAAAATCACCAAATTATTATAAAAAAAACACATATGATTCACTCATGTCCTTCAGGAAAATTCACCTGTAAAATGTAACAGCCTAAATGAAGTGGAAATGAAAGAATGTCTCACTTCCCAAGGTAGTATGTTCTTTTGCTGTCGGTGTTGCATGTTCTAAATCCATGATCACTTTTCAGACTACCTAACACTGTCTTCATTGTCCTGGCTTTGCTTATGCACTGACTACAGAAAAATCTCGAGTACCAAAGGACACCAACTGAACCCAGAGACAGTGAGGTGATGTCATCCATGAGTGGCACTCTGATATCTTAAGCAGCACTTCAAGTAGTAGCTGTCAGTGGTGCATAAGACCATCTGTTGAGAATAGATCTACCATGCTTTAAGTGGAATGTATTTTCTGCAGCAATAGGGTTACTGACCACAAATTTTGACAACCAGAAGAATTTGCTTCTCCCTTTAATATCTGTGATTCCCTCCTTAAAACTTCCCATCTCTCCACCTCTTCTCCTTTAAGACATAGCTCCCTCCAATGATGCTGCTCAACACACTGAGCATTACAGTTGAAGGGTATGTGAAAAAAATTTCTGTTACAGGGAAATAGATGGAGGGAATGGGTTGGTATGATTTCTCTGAGAGCTGGCACAGCCTTGATGGGCAGAATGATTTCCTCTGTACTAAGAAATATGATATATGAATGTTTAATAATATGCATCATTAGGAACAATGGAACAGGAATAGACCATTCAGCCTATCAAACTTGTTCAGTCTTTTCATATCAGTTCGCCCTTCATGAGCATAATGATATTGGTAACTTAATAAACAATAACTGATTCTGCTTTGTATTGTAGCCCATTTTCCGACTTAGTTCTGTAAGCCTTCCTCCTCTTGCCTAATAAAATCCATCATTTCTGAAATATTTAATTTATCAAGATCAATTTCTTTTTGGTTCACAGAATTTCACATTTTCACTATCCTATGCTATCTTGATCTGCCTGGTTGTAATCAGAAGGTTTACATCCTTAAGATTATAACCCACTTCTTTCCCACATAAGATCTTGTTTCCCTGCATTTCCATCAAACCTTGTAATCCTCAAACACCTCAGTTAGTTTACTTATATCTAAAGTAACACAAACCAAATGCATCTGTTCTCTCAAATGTAGCATCAGTAGTTGCATTCTTTACTATACATCCGCTACTCGTATTCAAAACATTTCCAAATGGATATATATTTTATTTCACTAAACAGAATTTTCAAACATATCTTGTTATATAAATGTCCTTAAAAGGATCAAAAAGTCCTCAGAATGAAAAGTTTAAAAATTCTATTGGACATTCCAATACCCTATACACAACGGGTAAAATATGCGTCAGGAAAAATGGATGACCATAGTAACTAAAACAGGCATAGAAGATTGTAACTGGTTTCTCTGCTATATTAGAAACTCTTGCAGTTCTGAGGAAATTGACAACTACTGTATCTAATTCTACATAAGCCAGGCCTTATGAATCTCATTAATTCTCCATTAGATTTAAGCCATTACAGTGGTAGAGCTGAGCCTTTAGTTCTCCTGCTTCTATTGCCTCCAGACTTAAACCTAACTCGCTTGCTGCATTTCCTTTTTGGCTAGGGATCATCACTTTACATTTTACAATATCCGCAGAATACAATTTCTTCATAGAGTTCGTTTGAAAATCTGTCATGGAACTGTGGAGCATAACTTCAGCACCAGAAAAACTGGCAACATTGAAATGGCATCCACACGTTTTCACTTATTTGCCCATAATGGAACAAAAGATCTGTCCTGATGTACAGTATAATGGGCTGTTTCTTTGCCATCATCTGTTATACACTGTCACTGTCATTAAAATACTCCTACTTAATGTGCAGAATATTGATGTGCTGTTAACCACATAATAGGTATAAAGGCACGATCGTTCAAACTCATCTTTGCTTACCCTGAATAATGTCTGCATAGGTAGAGTCTCAGAGGTAAATCAGCTTCTGTGTAACTAAACTACCACAAACAGTGAATTATCTTTGGTCAAAAGGGAATTAATTGCAAATTTCAATAATTAAGTGAATTTTGAAAGAAACAGTTTGTGAAACTTAAGGTTATTTATGTTTTTGATGCTCAGAAATAATTTAATTTGTCCAAACATAGTAGGATTTTGGGCCAAGGAGTCTTAAGGGCTACAGGCAAATGGGAAGAGAAGTGGATGGCAGAGCAAGATCAGATCAACAATTATCTCATTGAATGGTGGTACAGGCTCAAAGAGTCTTTTCCTGTTCTTATTTACCTCTATAATGTTAATCAAACTTCTCTGTAATTCTTGTCAGGTTCAAAAACATCTTTCAAGAAGCGGGCAAGATACAGATCTCTGGAATACCAGACACCCATGTCCAGCTGATGTGGCATTATACATGTGGTACATGGAGGAGAGCTCACATGGATACAGAAGCCAGTGCTTTAAGGCTACATCAAGGCACTTTGTTGGATTGTAGTTGGTGCCTGATGCCTAAAAAGGAAGGTGTCCCACTCCCAGCTCAGTGTGCACAAACAGAAAAGAATTAAGGTAAAAGCACCCCGCCCATGAAAACTCCTCAGCTGTCTTGGGCTGTACACTACAAAATGACAAGTGTGCCATATTGAGACTTGTAATGCCTATTTGGCTTTTTAATGAGGATTGGGGTTAGCATAACACTTTACAGTTCCAGAGATCCAGGTTCGATTCCTGCCACGGTATGTAAGGAGTGTGTACACTCCCTTCATGACCACGTTGGCTCCACCAGATGCTTCAGTTTCCTTCCACATTCCAAAGATATACAGGTTAGTGCTAGTACGTTGTGGTCAAGCTATGTTAGTGCCAGAAGCATGGTGCCCCAGCAGATCCTTGGACTGTGCTGGTCATTGATACAAACAATGTACTTTACTGTATGTTTCAATGTACATGTGACAAACAAAGCTAATTTGTAATGGGGTGGGGGAAATGAAAGGGCGACATTGCAGAAGGTTGCATTGATGACAGGATGAGGTTTACAGATGTGGAGGTTTCCTACAACATGAGTCGCCACTTCACCGGCTTAGCCCAGATCCAATTTGAGGCAAGGCTTCTGACTGAGGTTTCCCAACCTTTCCCTCAATTTCAGCAAACAAAAAAGATAATCATTGATTTCAGAAAACAGTGTACATGCTCTTGTTTACATCAATAGGGCTATGGTCAAGATGTTTGAGAGATTCAAATTCCAAGGAGTAAACATCATTAAAAGCCTGTCCTGGCCCAACCACAATGACACCATGGCCAGGAAAGTACATCAGTGCCTGTATTTCCTCAGGATACTAAAGAAATTGGAAAATTCCCATTGACCCTCACTAAATTTTAACACACCTCTTGTACATGAAAATGGATGCTTGACCTCACAATCTACCTCATCATGGTCATGGGCCTTAGTCTGCCTACACTGTCTCTGTAACCGTAACACTTTACTCAGCATTCTGTTATTGTTTCTCCCCTGTACGACCCCATTGTACTGTTTGATGAAATGATCTGTATGGATGGCACGCAAAGTTTTTCACTTTACCTCAGTATCTGTGACAAGAATAAACCAAATTACCAATTTAATTTAGGTGGACGCAAGTGACATTCAGCAAGCGTTTCAGACAAGAGACTACTGAATGCAGAACATTTGAAAGGCCTTTTTTATTATTTGTCCACAGGATACAGAGAGCACTGAACTCTCTCCATCTCTGATTTATCACTGGTTGATTGGATTATTAGGCTACTTAAGGGGACAAGTACTGATCTGGAGATCAAAGTGATTTAGGGAAAGTGAGGCAAGGACTCCATAAGTGATTCAGATGAGTTCTCATAACAAGCTATTATTAAGACAAGCATGTTATTCTAGTTTGACTTGATTATTTAAACTCCCTCACTGTATTGATGTGACACGTTCATTCTCTAGATCAATAACCTAGAACCATTCTAATACTTCAGTTGTTGTAGGACCATACCCCACATGGTAGATCCACTCCTGTCTCAAAAGAAAGATGAACATTTTTGCTATGGTCAAATCAGCACCAATTTACTGAACCCATCTCAAATGGTAACTGGGCAATTATTTCAGGTACAGGATCCTAATTACTTCACCCTCGGTGGTAGAATCAAATATTATGAAGCATCTGTGGCCATGTAAGTGTCCGTGGCAAACCCATAGCAGCACGAATTCCCAGTGTTACTATTGGCTTTAACCAGTGTCTGTTCCAAAGATTGGTGAATGCACACAGACTTCTATGATGCAATAAAGTCTTTAAGTTTAATCTGCAAGCAAGATAACAAGCAAATCTGTAGGTAAAAGCATACAGAGACCACGTTAGATCTGGGATTTAACAGAAGTCTCCATGGGGATTGAAGGGCGACAAATGTCATTCCTTTATTGAAGAAAGTTGATAGGGATAACCCTGGAAATTATATACTAGTGAGCCTTACATAAGAGATGGAAGAATTTTGGAGTGCATTCATAGAGACAGGATTTACAAATATTTAGAGCAGCATAATCTGATTAGGGATAGTCAACACTGCTTTGTGAGGGGAAGACCATACCTCATAAGCCTGATTAAATTTATCGAGGAAGAGGCAAAGCATATTGATGAAGGCAGAGCTGTGGATATGGTGTATATAGATTTTAGTAAAGCTTTTGACAAGGTTCCTCATGGTAGGCTAATTCAGAAAGTCAGGTGGTGTAGAATCCAGGGAAGCTTGGCTGCATGAAATTCGATTGCCCACAAAAGGCAATGGGTGATCCACTGATGAAGTTATAGCCACGGCCCTCCACTCCATTTTGTCCCACCTAGAAAATGATGCTACATACACCAGGATGTTGTTCATCAACATTAGCCTGACATTTAAAATTATCATCCCTCAGAGGCTGGTGGATAAACTAACCTTGTTGATACTCAACACTGCACTCTGTAACAGGATCGTGGACCTTGATGGCGGCAATATCTCAAGCTCCATCACACTGAGCACTGATGCCCTCCAGGGCTACGTTCTCAGTCTGTCACCGTTCACGCTGCAGACTCACGATTGCTTTGCCAGATTCAGCTCAAACCGTGTCAAGTTCGATGATCACACAACCGTGGTCGGCATACAGAGAGGAGATAGGGAGGCTTGTCAAAAGGTAAGAGAACAACAACTTGACCCTCAGTGTGGTCAAGAGAAAAAAGATGATTGTGATTTCAGGAAGGCATAGATCAGCCACTCTCCATTGCATATTAACGGTTCGGCCGCAAAGAGTAAAGAACACAAAGTTCCTTGGAATGCACATAACGGACGATCTAACCTGGGCCCACACCACTTCCTCACTAGCTCAGAAGGAACAGCAGCATCTCCACTTTCTGAGGAGATTTAGGCATGTAAACACCCCATTCTAACAACTTTCCACAGGAGTACCTTCAAGAATGTCCTGTCTGGCTGTATCATTGTGCGGTGCGGAAGTTGAAAGGCATCAGACCACAAGACTCTACAGAGGATAGTAAAAACCACCAAGAGTATCATCAGGATCTCGCTCCCCTCTCCCTCTATTTGTGATGTTTACATTTTACATGAAGGGACTGAAGCATCATTGAGGACTCCTACCATCAATCTGATCATCTCTTCCACCCACTACAGTCAGGAAGGAGGTACAGGAGCACCAGGACTAGGTCTGCCAGACTGCGTAACAGCTTCTTCCCCCAGGTTCTAAGACTAATGAACACTCTGCCACCCTGTCATGAGGACAGTGAGTTGTTTACTGTTACTGTACTGTTCTCCTGTGGTGCACACTTCACATGCATTCTAAATTATATTGTATTAACTTATTTGTAGTAATATTTTGCTTGATGTGCTGTGTATGATAAATGTATTGTGGATATACTGTGGTCCAGAGGAACATTGTCATTATCTTGAGCTTGAACTTGAACCATCTTAGTAGCTGACGTGTATTCTGCTTGGAGATCAGTGGCCAGTGATATTCTGAAGGGATCTGTTATGGGACCCCTGCTTTTTGAATTATTTTATAAATCATTTGGAAGAGGAAGTAGAAGGCTGGCTTAGTAGGCTTGCAGATGACACAAAGGTTGGTGGTGTGAGAGTAGTGTAGAAGTTTGTTCTAGGTTACAATAAGACATTGATGGGAAGCAGATCTCAGTTAAGAGGTGGCAGATGGCGTTCAATCCAGGAAAGTGTGAAATGATTCACTTTGGAAGACTGAACTTGAAGGCAGAATACAGGGCTAATGGCAGGATACTTAGCGGTGTGGAGGAACAGAAGGATCATTGGGTCCACGTCCACAGATCCCTAAAGTTGCGGTGCATGTTGATAGGGTGGATAAGAAGGTGAATGGTGGATTGACCTTCATTAGTCGGAGATTGTGTTCAAGAGCCATGAGGTAATTTTGCTGCTCTGTAAAACCCTAGTTATACCATACTTGGAATATTGTGTCCAATTGGAATATGTGTGCAGGATGTAGAAGCTTTAGAGTGGGTGCAAAGGAGATTTCAAAGGATGCTGCCTGGACTGGAGAGCATATTCTATCAGGATAGGTTGTGCGAGCTAGGGCTTTTCTGTTTAGAAAGAAAGTAGATGAGAGGTGACTTGATAGAGGTGTACAGGTTGATAAGATTCTTCGACGGAGTGGACAGCCAGTACCTTTTTCCAAAAGTGGAAATCACTAATATGTAGGGGTTAGCATTAAGGTGTTTGGAGGAAAGTACTGGGGAGGAGGGTATCAGAGATTTTTCTTTCCCCCACACAGACTGGTGGGTGTATGGAATGTTTTGCCAGGGGTAGTAATAGGGGAAGATACATTAGGAACATTTAAGAGACTCTCAGATAGACACATGGATGAAAAAAAATGGAGATTTTATGCGGGAGGGAAGGGTTAGTTTGATCTTGGAATAAGTGAAAGGGTTGGCACAACATCATGGGCTGAAGGGCTTATGCTCTGCTGAACTGTTCTGCGATCTACATTCCACATTCCTTTCAAACTGAATCCGTGGAATTCATTCCCACAGAGGGCTGTAAAGACCATATCATTGGGTACATTTAATACTGAGATTGATAGGTTCATGATTGGCAAGGGAGCAGGGGGTTAATGGTTATGGGTAGAAGGTAAGACAAGAGGATTGAAAAAAAAGCTATAATTAAATTGGAGAGAGGTTTCAGTGAACTGAATGCCCTAATTCTGCTCCTATATCTTGTGGAGATCAGATATGGAATATTTTACCTAAAGTAGGGGACAAGGCTGAAATTATTAATGCAAAGAAAATATGATGGATTTGGAAGTAATGCAGAAAGCAAAGTACAGAAAAATAGGGATGGAATTAGTTTTGAAAACTTCTAGTAAAGAGCTGCCAAAGAGAGTATGGCCAAACCACATCCTCCTGTGCAATACACCTCTGTGGGTGGTTTATGATGCTGAATTAGTCAAATGTTGGGAAACATCTAGCAAAGTATAGCCTCTGATTGCACTCACAGGTTTCAAGGAGAGAGTACTGAAAACTTAATGTAAAAGAGTTTACCTCAGAAAATGAACAACACAGAACTACATAGAAGACAAGGGACCAAAACAGCCCATTCAGCTTTATTCTCTGCCTGAATTCCCTCACAGTCTGCTTCATCTAACAAATGAACATTCTGAAAAGTGGGGCCACTGCAGGGAATTTTCATTAACACATTATCCTTTGATAACAACTCATATGGATAGAAATAACAGAAAGTGCTTGTGTTACAAGACCTAAGCAATTTTTCATCTAAGAGCTATGTAAATTAATGAAGTCTCAATGACTCTAATGTATAACTTGCTCTGAGTATTTTTAATCAGTTCCCCTAGTCCAGTTTGTTTATTATAGTAAGAACTGAAAGCATTACCTTTCCAGCCTTACACACTGGGGCAAATACTCCAACGGCAGTGTTAGTAAAGCCCAGAAACTTTGCTGTCTACTGACTGGAAATCATTCTTCCATCTCTCTCTCTCTTTCCCAGACGCACTGATAAACCATAATGTAATCCAGGAGAGTGAAAAGGTGAGGAATAAGAGGAATGTATACAGGACTGATGTTCATTTCTGCTGTGGGTGCAGGCTTTACAGAACCATTCACAAAGCGCGCTGCCAGCACAAGCACAACCGTCGCTCTGCACTCCCAAAATCTTCGGGTCTCTGACTGTTTTGTTTGGACCGCGATTAAACAATCTCTTATGTTTTGCATTGATATGCAAGTCCATAAATGTCACGATTATAACAAAAAGAGACGTGAGAAGTGAAAGGCAATAAATAAAGTCCCCATACGACAGCAATGGGTGGTGCAACACGCTTTAAGCTTCAGAGTAACATTTCGTTTTGTAGCTCATTGCTTACATCTGAGTTCCTGCTCTAGATGTTATCACACTAAATAAATGATCCAATTGCCATTAAACCACATTGTAGGTAGCATATTTCCCTCGACTTGGTCTCGGGGTCCACAGCGAGTGTTATCAAAACATTTCAGCAGTCTCTTGCTTCAGGTCCACGAGATGAATTTAGCGGCGGGACTCAGCGATGAAACAATCACTTACCATTTTGAGGAAAATGCCAAAAGGTCCCCCCAAAAGCTTGCTTTCCCTGAAAGAACAACGTCTTGACAATTCCAGGCTACTCTTTCTCTGTTTTGCCGTATATTTTTAGGAACTCCCATGCGGTCTCAGATATTCCTGGCTTGTTACAACAAATTAGAAATTCCCATTGATAAAAAGTAGACGCAAAACAACCAGAAGAAAAAGAAAAGTCCTCAGCACAGCAAGGCATGCACTCTTCGGGTTATTCTGGCTACACGCTCCTTGTCAAACCTTTCCGTTTCTTCCCCGAGGCCTCAGAGAACGCCCGCCTCTCTTCAAACCCCCAACTCACCCCCCTCCCCCCTCACCCGCCACACCCACCCCCCGATTGACAGAGCACCAAAACAGGAAGGGTTTCGCATTCTGCACCAAACCTATCGACAGCAGCCAGACAGAATATACTAAGATTAACTGTACAGTCGCCACTTTATAGCTAAGCGTTTGCAGACGGCTGGCTGGTTGCGGTATGAGTGATTACAACAGACTCTTCCCAGCGCATTGTTCCTCGAGAGACTCTTCATTCATTGTGACCAGCCAGATCAACTCATATTAACCACACATCGTCCTCATCGAGACCCTGATCTCACTACGGTTGGGCTGGGAGTGTTCACAGGGTCATAGAAACGACATTCAGATTTATATTGGTTTTAAAAGCAAATCCATTTTATAAGAATACGGTAGTCCATTGTAAGTAAAAGAGTTTGCGAGTGCACAGACACCTTCGCAAGGATGTTTTTACTTTCTTTAAAGTTGTACAATTCCATCATCGAAATGAGATTTCCAGGAATTTTAATTTTGTAACTGCCGAACGCCAGTTCAGTAATTAAATACAAGCTCTTTATTTTATGAGCTATTCTCGTGAGGAGGCCCGTTTAAAGGTAACTATCCGGTCTGTATAAATGGGACTGGACTCGCTAATAAGGTATTTTGTATAATGCTAGGCAGCTGAAGTGATGTTAAGATTAATGGTGGAGGTATGTGAATGATGTGGCCTGCTGACTGAACCAAATTAGGATATTTAGGTAGTGAACATGAGTTTAGAACGTTACAGCACAGTAGAGGTCCTTCGGCACACAATGCTGTACCGACCTCTTAACCTACTACAGTACCAGATCAATTTAACCCTTTCCTCCAACATCATCCTCCATTTCCTATCATCCATTGGCAAATCTAAGTGTTCCTTAAATGCTTTCAATGTATCTTCCTTTCCCAAACTCCCAGCAGGGTGTACCATGCACCCACCACTCTGTGTAAATACTTACCTGTGATATTCCCACCTCTACAATTTCCTTCAATCTTCTTAAAATTATGCCCCCACATATTAGCCATTTCCATTCTGGGAAAAGGTCTCTGGCTATCCACTCAATCTACGCCTCTTGTCACCTTGTACGCTTCCACCAAGTCACCTCTCATCCTTTACCAAGCACATCTTTACCTCTCCCCCACCACCACTCTCCACTTTTTTCTGGGATCTCTCCCTCCATGATTCCCTTGTCTATTCATCACTCCCCACTTAGCTCTTTCCCGGCACTTATCCCTGCAAACAGCCAAAGTGTTACACCTGCCCATTCACCTCCTCCCTCACCTCCATTCGGGACCCCAAACAGTCCTTCCAGATGAGGCAACATTTCACCTGTGAATCTGCTGGTCTACTGTATCCGGTGCTCCCTATGCAGCCTCCTCTACACTAGTGAGACCCATCATACATTGGGGGACCATTTCATCAAGCACCACCACTCAATCCACCTAAAGAGCAACTTCCCAGTAGCCAAACATTTTAATTCAAATTCCCATTTCCATTCCAACATGTAGATCCATTGTGTCCTCGTGCCATGATGAGGCCACCATCAGGATCAAGGAGAGAAACAACTTATATTCTGTCTGGGTAGCCTCCAACCTGATAGCATGAATATTGATTTCCCTCTTCTATTCCCCATTCTGGCCTCGTACCTCTTCTCAACTGTCCCCCCCCCCCCAGTGCCCCTCCTCCTTCCCTTTCTCCCAGAGTCCACTCTCCTCTCCTGTCAGATTCTTTCTTCTCTAGCCCTTGACCTTTCCCAGCCACCTGGTTTCACCTATCACCTTCCAGCTTTCCTCTTTCCCCTCTCCCCACCTTTTTATTTCGATGTCTTCCCACTGCCTTTCCAGTCCCAAAGAAGGGTCTCAGCCTGAAACTTCAGCTGTTTGTTCATTTCCATGTGTGCTGCCTGACCTACTGAGTTTCTCTTGCATTTTGTGTGTGTTGCTCATAAAACATGATCTCTTCCAGATAAAACAGAAGTAAAGGTAATGGGAAGAGGGCATGCCCTGTGTGATCTTTAGTGATGGATAAGGAGCCATAAAGAACCAACATAATCAAGGTCCAATCTCACCCCAGCATTCTCTCTTCCCCGTTGGCCGCCACCACCCCCACATTAAGTAAATGGTAGAAAAGCTTGAGAACAAGATCGGGAAGCTTCCATCCCACTGTTCTCATACTCTGGAATGGATCTCTCATATGCCAAATATATAAAGGTGTCAAAGGTTATATGGAGCAGACATAAAAATAAAGTTGAGAGGGATAATAAATTAGCCGTGATGGAATGGTGGAGCAGACTAAATGGGCTAAATGGCCTAATTCTGCTCCTATGTCTTATAATCTGAGATGAACTCTAAAACTGCTGATGTTCCATTCTAACTCATTGTGGCCCTATCCTTCATTTTCCTCACATTCATGTGTCTTTCTAAAAGTCTCTAATATATCTGCCTCTACCACCACCCCAGGCAGCACATTCCAGGCACCCAGCATACTGGTAAAGAAACTTGCCCTTCACATCTCCTTTTAAATTACCTCAATCACCTTAAATGCATGCCCTCTGGTATTAGACATTTCAACCCTGGGAAAGAGATACTGTCTGTCTGCTCTAACTACACATCATATAATCTTATATATCTATATCTATACCTCCCCTCCGCCTCTGCCACTCCAGAGAAAACAACACGTTTGTCCAACCTCTCATTGTAGCACGTGCCCTCTAATCCAGGCAAATCTCCTCTGCATCCTCTCCAAAGCCTCGACATTTTTCCTATAATAGGGAGACCAGAACTATATGCAAAACTCCAAATGCAGACTAACTGGAGTTTTATAAAGTTGTAATATAACTTCTTGACTTTTGAACTTAATGTCTCAACTAATAGCAGCAAGCATGCCATATACCTTCTTAATTATCCTATCAACCTGTGTAGCTATGGACTTGGACCCTGAAGATCCCCTTGCTCATCAACACTGCTATAGGCCTTGCCTTTAACAGTGTGTGCTGTCTCTTTACATTTAACCTACCAAGGTACAACACTTCAAATTTGGATTCCATCTGCCGTATTTCATAATCAGAATCAGAATCAAGTTTAATATTACCAGTGTATGTTGTAAAATTTGTTGTTATACAGCAGCACATTGCAATACATAATAATAAAAATCTGTAAATTACAGTAAATATATATGTGTTAAATAGAAATAAAAAAAGTAGTGAGGTAATTCATTTCAATATCCATTTAGAAATCTGGTGGCAGAGGGGAAGAAGCCGCTCCTGAATTGTTGACTGTGTGCCTTCAGGTTCCTATACCTTCTCCCTGTTGGTAGCAATGAAAAGAGGGCATGTCCTGGGTAATGGGGGTCCTTAATGATGGATGCTGCCTTTTTGAGGCCTCGCTCCTTGAAGGTGCCCTGTATGCTGGAGTGGCTAGTGCTTGCTACTGAATTAACAATTGTCTGCAGCTTACTTCACTCCTGTGCAGCCCCCACCCCCCGTACAGACTGTAATACAGTGCATTAGAATGCTGTCCGTGGTACAGCTATAGAAATTTGCTGTTTCTATGCCCCTATGTGCAACTGATCTATATCGCGTTGTATTCTTTGCCAGACTACACTATCCACAATGTAACCAAACTTTATATCATCTGCAAACTTACTAACTCACCCATCTAAATTTTCATCCAGATCATTTATATACATCATAAACAGCAGAGGACCCAGTACAGAACACCACAAATCACAGACCTTCAGCTCAATTAAGTCCCTTTGACCATTACCCTCTGTCTTCTATGGGCAAGCCAGTTGAATTCAACCAGACAATTCACGATGGATCCCATGGATCTAAATCTTCTGGATGAGCCTCCCATGAGGGATCTTGTCAAATGCCTTATACCAATGAAGATGCTTGAGAGCTGTACATAAAGTTGGGAATCGCAACGAATTAGTTACCCTTTCACCAATTCAAGTTATTATTTTTAATGGTTTAACATCTGCAGAAGTCCATAGTGTGAACTTCTGTGCATGTCACTGTGTGCACTTGTCACCATGTTTCATCACTGAACAACTGTACTCCATGTGACTTTCAGATTCCACAATCCTTCCAACAGCAAAAGAAAGAGGTCACGTGAAATCATTTCATATATTATTTTCACTTTTAGCATTTTCTGAGCTTTTTGTTTATTAAAGTACACAAAACAATCTCAAGAGTTAGTGAAGGGAAAAAAAGATTTTCAGGAGCAGGTTAAAACTGAATCAGCAATTACTCCTGGCAGCCTGTGAACATTCCTCAGCTTTGCTTTAATGGAAGCATTCACCCATTTAGAAGAATTTGTTTAACTGAGTTATAATAGCAAATAAAAGACTAGCGTAACAATGCATGAAACATTTGACTGGCAATACCACGTAGCCCCTAATATTTAAAGGTATAAACACTTCGATAGAGATGGCATCTTCAGTTCTATGGTAATAGTGTCACTTTGGAGTTCAGAAAGTCATGATGAAACACCCCTAAACAGGAATGCAAGCGACGAATCCATGCTTCAATGCTGTAGTGGGTGTATACTGAACCACTAGAGATATTGTAATCCAGATGTTTGCCCTCCTGAGTGGACATAAAATATTCCACTATTCAAAGAAGATTAATATGTTTGCATATGACACAATAATTGGTGGAGTTGTTGACATAATGAAAGTTGTCAAAGGATTCAAGGAAATAGAGCAATTGGAAATATGGCTAGATGGAGTCTAATCTGATGGAGTATGAGGTGTTACACTTTGGAAGAGGAAAGCACACAGTAAGTGGCAGGACTCTTGGGAGCTTTGATGTACACAGGAAATCTGGGGTGCAAGTCCATAGCTCTCTGAAAGTGGCGAAAGTAGGTAAGAGTGGTAAAGAAGTCATACACCATACTGTACTTCCCTTCATTGATGAGAGACTGAATATAAAAGTTAGGCAGTCATGTTGCAAGCATTTGCCCATGTTTGGAGTACTGGGTGCTGTTCTGATCGCCTCACTATATGACGGATGTGGAGGCCAGAGTGTACGGAAAACATTCACCAGGACATTGACCGGTCTTGAGTGTGTCCGTCATCAGCAGAAGTTGGACGAACTTGGATTGTCTTCTCTGGAGCGAAGAAGGCTGAGAGGAAACTTGGCAAATATATAAAATTATGAAAGCCATAGATGGGCTCGGTAGTCAGAGTCTTTTTCCCATGTGAAAGCGTCATATACTAGATGGCATTGCTTTAAAGTGAGGGGGGAAGTTTAAAGGAGATTTACAAGGTAACTTCTTTTAGGTGCCTGAAAAATGCTGACAGTGAGGTGGGGGAAATATTATAGAGGGGCAACTGTAAAAGAACATCTGCTCCTAAACTGCAACAGAGTAATAGCGAGAGAGCAAAGGAGCAGATTTTTAAAGCTATTAACATTCAAATGAAATTGTAAAATTAAGTGTCAAAGGCAAATTTAACATTATGCAATGTTCAAAAGTGATTGCAGATTTAAGATGTGACATGCAATGCAAAATCCTGCAGCTGGATCAAAGCTGGTACAAACTTCGCTTTTCTTTTCTCTGGTAAAATTTCAGGGTAGGGATTATTGAGTAGGTACCAGCTTGTGATCCCTATCCAGACTGACCAAATTGGATACAGGAAGTTAGTTTCCTTTTTTGAGGCCCAGTTAATCACATCCTGAAATACCCCAGATGGGAAATCTGTCTTGTAAAATTGTTTCAAGTTCCAGCACTGGAAAATCTCTACTCAAAATTAAGAATCAAAAAATGAGAGACTTGTGAGTGATCCCTTAAAGATTCAGTGTAAATATCTCACCTTATAATGTACTTCTTTTTTGAATTATTCTCCCTGGTCTGTACATTCTGAAAAGGTTTCCAAGTGAATTGGAGCTGGGGGCTGTGTCCGTTATCAAAACAAGAGCCTTTAAACAGATTGAAGGCTGTGGACAAAGTTCACAAGATTAGTGTGCTTTGGGGGGAGTGAGGCTTAGGTTCTAATATCAGATTTTGGAATAATTTTGACCTGGTGTTGGGGTGAGTCTTAAATTGTACAAGTACACACAGACAACACTGACCACAGATAAAGTAAGATAATAAGACCACAAGACACAGGAGCAGAATTAGGGCAGTCAGCCCATCAAGTCTGCTGTACCTTTCTTCATGGTAGATTTACTATCCCTCTCAATCCCATTCTCCTGCCTTTTCCCTGTAATTTACACTCCCTTAATAATTAAGAATCTATCACCCTCCACTTTAAATATACACAATGATCTGGCCACCACAGCTATCTATGGCAATGAATACCCCCAGTCCACTGCCCTCTGTCTAAAAAAATTCCTCCTCATCTCTCTCCCTCTATTCTGAGGCAGTGCCCTCTGGTTCTAGACTCCCCCATTATAGGAAACATCCACTGCACACCCATTCTATCTAGGTCTTTCAATAATCAATAGGTTTCAATGAAATCCCCCCTCGTTCTTCTAAACTCCAGTGAGTACAGGCCAAGAGCCTTCAAATGCTTTACTTGCAAGAGCAATAAAGCAATCTGGATTAAAAACCCACAGCAAGGTTGCAGCAATTGTTCATCTGTATGATCCCCTCTTTTTAAACCTAAAATCTATCTTTATGGACTGTGCATCATTTCTGAAAATGGGTAACCAAGTATAATGGCCCACCATTGGAACAAGGCTAGTGAAAAGGCTCACTTTGAATATTGAACCTGGTTTATTCTTTCAAATTTTGAATGGCTTAGCTTCCTCCAAGAGTCCTCTCTTCTTTTGTTATTTGATGCTTTGGCAGTCTGTGCCTGAGAGTCATTATCCAATCCTTCTTCCATCTTGAACCGTTACCTAATTCCAGAAGGTCAAAGGTTTTTTAAGTAGATCTGTCTGCACTGCATATGATACAGAGCACAACCTGCTATGACCCTGAATGGTCTTAATTGAAGCCACATTCAAAGGACCTTTTTGCACTGTTGGTTCATGACTTCGGTAAGCAACCTCATTTATTACTTTGGAAAATCCGTCACTTTAAGCATAAAGACTGACCTATCACCTTCATGGACTAACAATAAATCCCAACCTTGCCACTGTGGGTAACACCCTGAGAAAAATCCTCAGAAAAAATCCTGCCAATGAATTAAGAATATTATTTTGTGAAATTTATCTCAAAGGCTCTAGAAATGATCACCCCAAAACTACAATCAGTAATGGATTTTTGAAGAATTCCTTTGGCTAGAAGAAGAGTTTTCCAATGCCCTGACACGAAGAGACTACTGAAGAGGTTTACCAGGATGCCAGCTAAATTAGAAAGCCTGTGCTGCAAGAAGTTGGACAAAAGATTATGAGCGGCATAGATAGGCAGATGGTATCTTTTTCCTAGGGTAAAAATGTCGAACATTAAATCATGTATTTAAGGTGAGGGGCGTACCTTCAAAGGAGATAAGTTTTTTGCTTGCAAGGAGAGCTGGGTGACTGGAATGTGCTCTCAGGACTGGTGGTGGAGGTGAATATGATAGAGGTGTTTCAGAGGCTCTCAGATAGGCATGAATGTGCAGCAAATGGGGGAGGGGGTATATAAACATTGTGTGAGGGTTAGGCATTTAAATACTAGTTTAATTAATTCAGCACAATTATGGGCCATGGGACCTATTCTCATGCTGTACTGTTCTATGTTCTAATTTTACTGAAAAAGACTTTGGGATATTTTACCAGATTAAAGGCATCAAATACGGAGAAAGACTTTTAATGTGGTAGGAGTCCAACCAGTTGGTTAACTAGGTACAGTCAGAAGCAGTGAACTCTAAACAGGAAGGAAATGAGCTGTCTGGTTTACTTTTGACTGCCAAAGTAGAAGATGAAAAATTTGTGACAATTTTGAACCCTATGGGATGCTGACACCTTGCATCTCTGGCCTCTGTATAATCAATGTCACAAAACCTAATTACGTCTCACGGACAGCTAACACTGACACAGATGGTGCTCCCTGTAAGAGGCCAGCCCTAATTGAGACACAGTATATTACAAATGCAGTATAACTCAAATCCCCAGGGCAGAGAGAGTATACAGAGGGAATATTGAGAGCAGCTTGCTGCTGCCGATCACTTTGCAGCTTAGGTCTGATTTTATGTGCCAATAAAAGACATTAGCAGCCATTGATGTGTTGAACCAATTCTTCACAGGTGAACTGCTTGCTTCAGTGAAGCAGCTTCCAGTCCTGCTTACTTTTTAATCTTCCCTGCAATCTTCTTCAGGTTATACCACAGAGAGGGCATCAGTGAGAGACATGAGCTCATACTGTCTTTCTTTTCCACAGTTCCTCATCAAGTTTCGATTACAGAGAGGGAAGTTGGGCAGTGACCAGAACTAATAACAAAAGAAGCATAGAGCATGGAGGGTTAACAATGTGGACTGCAAAATATTTTTTAAAACAAATTCAGGGAATACAGCAAAGTACATAATGTTCTGATATCTAACATCCAATCATTCAGAAATCCAGATGGTCTGCTGACCCACTCATTAGACCGAATTGTGAGCTAAGGGTCCAGAGTGTAAGTGGGGTGTGTAGTCAGAATTGCAGCCCAGTGTGTGGCAGTCCATGTTCTATAGGCATGGACTGCCACATTCCTCATTTCTTTTGAGCGACAGGACTGTGGGCAAGGTATATGGTCAGAGTCAGGTTTTGTGTTTGGAACACCCGGGTTAGGAACACGGGTAGATCTGCACTGGAGACAGGGACCAGAGTGCTTCCCACTCTCTTTAAGTTAATCAGGTTCACTAGAAATGTAACTATAGTACTGTCTAATTTGTAAAAAGTGTAATAAATGTGTCAAAGTGCAGTAGGCACAACAAAGGGAGAACAGTGAGAGAGAACTCACAAAACTGTCTTCAAATAACTTCTTCAAAGTGGCCATGAAGAAGTTCCTTCCTCTTCAAATGAAGTTATCTCTCACTGTTCCCTTTCTGCTGCTTCTACTGAATTTTCCGCACATCTCTCTTGTTTATCTGGGTATTAATAGGAGGAGCATCCAATAGTCTGGATAACCAGCTGGTCTGGCATCACTAAAGTCCCAATGGTGCTGGATTATTAGAATTTTATTATACGGAGTCAGGAAAATATTGGTTGCACAATGAGATGAGGCAAATCATTTTGTATATCCCAGGAAAAATAATCCAGATAATGGGTTTCAGCCCAAAACATTGACTGTCTGTTCCTCTTGTGACTTGCTTGGTTCCTCCAGCAGTTTGTGTTTTGCTCCTGATTCCAGCATCTGCTCTCTCTTGTGTTTCCACATATCGCAACATTCTCTTCTGCCCCAGGAGATGCCCAAGGCTATCATTCCAACTCACTTTTAATGAGTGGAAAGAAATGGAACAAACTAAAGATGAAGTTGTATTGTAAGTTTCTTTATAGAATGTTTCAGCTAGTTTAAAACATTTAATGGATCTGAACTGTATTGCATATTGCACAACATAAACTCTCTCTCAACGCACTTGTATTATTATGTCTAATTTGTCATGCAAGTTATGTATCATTTGTGATTACTTAAATTTATGGTAACTTATGTTTGTAATGTACTGCATGACTGCTGCAAAAAGTGAAATTTTCTGGCATTCATACTCTGTGTGTATATATATCTATGACAACAAATTTGAACTTCAGTTAATTTATGTGGGTGCAGGTACATTATATTAATTTTTATTACATCGGGGTGCAAACTGTAAACCAATCAGGGCTTTTCCCTAAAATCCAGGTCCCTGGAATGCTGAGGGTGCTTGGAAATCTTGATTTTCACTCAATTGTTCAGGCAACAACCTTGAAGACAGAAACAGTGTTAATGTTCAAGATGGAAAACTCTCCATCGGAATCCTGTCCATTCTAATAAAAGTTAATCAGCCTGAAATCTTAACGCATTCTCTCCTTGCCTGACTTAATGGATGTTTCCAGTATTTTCTGCTTCTATTTCAGATTCCAAACATCTGCCACTTTTTGCATTTGACATGGTTAAAGATATCAGAGATATATGAGACAGGCACAGATCACCCAATTGACAAAGGAAGCTTGAGGTGTCATGGGCTACTCCTGTACAATATTCCTACAGACACTCTCTTGTGCAATAATTGAAAGCATTTCTCAAAAACACAATTAACAGAAGAGATATTCTTTCTTACTGAGTGAAAGCTTTGTAAAATTTTATAGAAATTTACAGTCAAAATTACCATACATTCTGGTGAAAGCATATTTTAAGATGTTCTGCATTTGTATGAAATGTTATTTAAAGTAACATGCACAATCACAATATGTTTTATTTGTATAGTATCCTTAACAGTAACGAAAAACAGATTGCTTCACAGTATCATTGACAATAAAAATATGTCTAATCTAGGTAAGGAGATATTAGAACTGATAAATTTGTTTATTATTGTCAAAGGTACCGAGGTACTGTGATAAACCTGTTTTGCATGCCACCCATACAGATCATTTCATCACATCAGTGCATTGAGGTTGTACAAGGAAAACAATAATAGAATGCAAAATAGTGTGACAGTTACAGAGAAAGTGCTGTGCAGGTAAATAATAAGTTGCAAAAACAAGTCATGAGTCCATTTTATTGTACTAGGGGACCATTCAATTGTTTTATAACAGTGAGATAGAAGTTGTCCTTGAGCTTGTGGGACATGCTTACAGGCTTTTGTACCTTCTGCCTGATGGGAGAGGAGAGAAGAGGGAATATCTGGGATGGGTAGGGTCTTTGATTATGTAGGCTGCTTTACCAAGTCAGTGAGAAGTTTTGACAGAGTCCATGGAGGGGAGGCTGGTTTCCGGGACGTGCTGACCTGTCTCCACAACTCTCTGCAGTTTCTTGTGGCCTTGGCCAGAGCAGTTGTTATATATAAAGCCACGATGCACCCAGACAGGTTGCTTCCTATGCTACGTTGATAAAATTGGTGAGGTTCACAAGGATGTGCCAAGCATCTTTAGCCTCTGGAGGAAGTAAAGCTAAGTTTGGTCAAAAATGTTCTTTCTAAAAGAGGAGAGATGAAGAGAGGTGGAAAATTTTGGGGAAGGAGGGGATTGCAGAGATTCGGACTGGATAAGATCTCATTAAAAGATGAAAACCTCAGTTGCACTTGAGACAGAGACTGGAGGGGCCTTGAGACCGAACTACGATTAGATTATGAACACTCAGTCCTCTTTTATTGTCATTTAGAAATGCATCCATGCATTAAGAAATGATACAATGTTCTCCGGAGTGATATCACAGAAAACAGGACAAACCAAAGACTAACACTGACAGAACCACATAATTATTACATATAGTTACAGCAGTGCAAAGCAATACCGTAATTTGATGAAGAACAAACCATGGGCATGGTAAATAAAGTCTCAAAAGTCCCCGTGTCGATCGACTTCCGAGTCCCCGATAGCTGGCGGCAAAAGGGAGAAACTCCCTGCCATAAACCTCCAGGCACCGTCAACTTGCCGATGCCTTGGAAGCAGCCGACCCCAGCCGACACTGAGTCCATCCGTCCGAAAACTTCAAGCTTCTGACCAGCCTCCCGAGCGCCATCCTCTGCCGAGTGCCTTTGACCTAGCCCCGGCCGCTGAAACAAGCAAAGCCGAGGATTCGGGGCCTTCAGCTCCGGAGATTCCAGTTACCACACAGTAGCAGCGGCAGCGAAGCGGCCATTTCAGAAGTTTTCCAGATGTCCATCTCCATCAAATTAGAATTGTGCACGGTCCCCTACTTGACAGATAACAGATATCATTCATCACTGGAGAAGCCGCGCGCGCTGCCTGTCCAGTAATGAAACAGATTGCAGATGGGAAACGGAGAAGTCAAGAAGAGATATAAACACATGAATGATAAGTTTAAACAGATTTCCCCAAAGGCATTACATGAAAAAGAATTGTCCAGGATGTCTATCAATAGAGTGTGTGCTTGAAATGGAGGATTAAATAAAGCTGATAATCTGTCTAGTGTGGAGAAATAGCCTCATGATATCATCAGAAATTAAAACACTATCCATTCACCTTTATAATCATAGCAGAGGATTGAATTGTGACAGGCTTGTACGTAATCAGGGAAAATGCACAAGCTCAGTTTTAAAGATCTACAGGTGAAGTTAAGTGATTATACCACAGGCAGCTGATCATTGTGGTTTTTAACCATAGCAGATCTCCGCCATGCACCTTTAATTTAAACCTGAATGGACAAATAGGAGCCTTATTCTAGTACAGCAGACCAAACACAATTTTGGCACAGAAACATCTGTTTGGTCATATGCTCATATTTCTAGGGTAGGACTTGAAGTTTCATTTTCAGAATTAAAGGCACTTGTGCTAGCAATCATGTCACAGGCAAGGAAACGGAGAATTCTGCATGCTGTGCTAGATACTACATGGTAAGCTTAGCACCAGTTATAGTTATACAGTGGATACCGTCCTACTCCCATTTACACTACGCAAACACGAGGAAATCTGCAGATGCTAGAATTTCAAGCAACACACATAAACGTTGCTGGTGAACACAGCAGGCCAGGCAGCATCTATAGGAAGAGGTACAGTCAACGTTTCAGGCCGAGACCCTTCCTCAGGACTAACTGAAGGAAGAGCTAGTAAGAGATTTGAAAGTGAGAGGGGGAGGGAGAGATCCGAAATGATAGGAGAAGACAGGAGGGGGAGGGATGGAGCCAAGAGCTGGACAGTTGATTGGCAAAAGGGATACGAGAGGATCATGGGACAGGAGGCCTAGGGAGAAAGAAAGGGGGAGGGGGGAAGCCCAGAGGATGGGCAAGGGGTATAGTGAGAGGGACAGAGGGAGAAAAAGGAGAGAGAAAAAAAGAATGTGTGTATATAAATAAATAAATAACGGATAGGGTACGAGGGGAGGTGGGGCATTAGTGGAAGTTTACATCAAAGACCAAAGACAAAAGAAATTGGTCACTGCTATGTGGTTGGATTAACTACAGCAACAGTCTGGGTGTCAATTACTGTTTAATACCATATGACCTAATCACCAACAGTCTTTTAAATAGTTGGAAACTGCTTAATTATTTGGCAGGGTACTCATAACATTTTAAAATCTCCCAGTGCAAGAGTTTTAGTTCTGTCTGGCTGACTACTTTCTGATGTGTGGCGCCACAGCCAGTAGAGCTGCTGCCTCACATCTCCAGCTATCCTGACCTCCAGTATGGAGTTTGCAAATGTGCAGGTTTCCCCCAGGTATTTTGGTTTTTCCTACATCCCAAAGATGTGCGGGTTTTTAGGTTAATTGGGCATAGTAAATTGCCCTGAAGTGTGTGGTTGATTGATTGTATTTGGGGAAAGCTGATGGACATGTGCAGAGCGTTAGTGTAAATGGGTGCTTAATGTTTGCATACACTCAGTGAAGTGAAGGGCCTGCTTTCATGCTGTATGGGTTTATAAACACCATCTCTGACTCACAATCACAATGAGTGTGGAATTGTTTAAGTTACACCTCACAGAGACACAGATGCTAAATCTGTAAAAGCAAAGTTAAGACCAAATCAAACTGCACACCTGTCTTATCAGCACATTATAATCTCAGTATTGATGGCAAGTGAAAAATAACAGTTCCAGTAATCCTTAACAAGGTTACATTTAAAGGTTGAAAAGAGCAAGATTATAAGAAAGAAAATTTCTGAAAGTTTGAATTCATAAAGCATTTTTTTTTCAAACCCAGACATCCAAAAACACTTTACCTTCAGAGAAGTGATTGGGATGAGCATGTACAGTGGTACTGCAGCAAAAATGTCACATAACAATTTGCACTCTGCAAGATCCCACAAAACAGCAATGCAATTAGGACCAGATTAGTGTTCTCTCTTGTAAAATTGGTTGAGGATAAATATTTGAAAGGGCGCCAGGGACAACTCAAAATAACACAGACACAAGTCGAGATTAAGTGTAAGTCACAATCACTCTTATTTGTTATTAAATAATTAACAGCCCACAACAAGAAGTCTGATCCTGAGGGTACTCCCATCAAGGCGTCTGTCTTGCTCCAGGAAGTGTACCCGGGCTGGAAAAGGTCTCAGAGAGGCCCTGCAAAGAAACATGTTAGGAGATGGAAATCTTCCGTTTTTATCAAAATAAACCACCCCAAATTAAAAATTCACAACAGAAAGGATACTGGTTTTGTGATTCTGAACAAAAATGGTCAGCAAAACCAAAGCAGCAATTCAGTAAAGTATGTGGTGCCAAAAGAGGCTGTAATTAAGCTTTTAGTTTGTGGTCAAAGAATGTACAAGTTATTATATGGGAATTTTGCCAGGTGGTTAGTGGTGAACCAGTTTCGAATGACTTGTTTTTCTTTAAATGGCCCAACTTACTTATCATTTTTGAATCACAATGCGATGCAAGTAACTAACCCACTGTTCTCTCTGTCACAACACCAGAGAAAAGTTAAGACTCTTAAAAGCAGCTATTTTCCCCGCTGGTTTTCTCTCTCCCCACTCCAACCCACCCAGGCCTTCTTTTCCTGAAGGTCATGTTTTTGATTAAGTTAAATAAGGTACTCATTTTTTTCAGACACGACACAGATTTTAAGATAGCTGGTAAAAGAGGCACAAAAAAGAGAAGGAGCATTTTGTTGATTATGTGGGTTTTGGGGAGGAATCCGGAGGGCTGGTGGATGAAAATTCAATACTATCTTCCCAAAGAGAATTTGACGCAGGACTCGATGGAAAGGAGCAGGGGAGGCTGGGCTGCTGGTGAATATTAGTTTTTTTTAGGACCTGTTACAAGCATGATAGGCTAAATGGTCTCCAGTTCTAGGTAGCTCGATGTTTATGTGAATTTATTCATCCCTTCCTCGAGCAGAGTGTGTGAACATCATTAAATATTGAGTGTTCCCAGGAGACCACTGAGGAATGGAGAATTGCCAGGACAGCATAGCTGCACAGTAGACAATGCCTGTCACCTCACATCTCCAACAAACACAGAATGCTGGAGGAGTTCCGCAGCCAGGCAGCACCTACAGAAAAGAGCACAGTCAACACTTTAGGCTGAGACCCTTCAGCCGGGCTGCAGGAGGGTCTCGGCCCGAAACGTTGATTGAACTCTTTTCCAGTGATGCTGCCTAGCCTGCTGAGTTCTTCCTGCATTTTGTGTGTGTTGCTTGGATTTCCAGCATCTGCAGATTTTCTCTTGTTCACATCTCCAGCAACCCACTTTCGATCCGAACCTTCAGTGCTAAATGTGTCGACTACACACTCTTCCTGCTTCCTCTGGGTACTCTGGTTTTCAAGGAATCTGAAGTTCTGAGATCTGCTTTGATTTTTGTAATTTCCAATCATTCCTCGCCAGCTCTAGTGTCTCCAGATGCCTTATTCCAGAATCTGTTATTGACATGGGTATTTTTAGGATCCATCAACTGTCTCACCTTCTTTTCAAGGTTTGAATGAGCAGGTGTGCATGCAAGGAAAGGTGTTAAGACTATTAGGGCGAAGAAATGGTGGGATTTTCTTTTGAACACAAAGGATTTTAAGATGTAGAGTACACTCACGGAGTTGGTGAAGCCTCCAATTGCCATGATAATGTTTAAGAATAATTTAGATAAATGACTACATTACTGGGCACAGCATATAGATGCAAATACAAAGAAGACATGATAGCAGCTATATTTCATTTGGAGTTTGGGAAGAATTGGTATGTCACTAAAAGACACTCAGAAATCTATGTAGATGTACTGTGGAGAGCATTCAAACTGACTGCTTTGCCATCTGATATGGAGTGGCCACTGCACAGGATCGGAAAAATCTGCAGAAAGTTGTAAACTCAGCCACCTTCATCATGGGCACCAGCCTCCCCGGCAAGCAGGAAACCATCAAAAAGTGATGCCCCAAAAAGATGGTATCTTTCATTAAGGACCCAATCACCCAGTCATGCCCTCTTCTCATTGCTATTATCAGGGAGGTGGTACGTCAGCCTAAGGACATGCACTCAATGCTGTAGGAATAGCTTCTTCCCCTCTGCCATCAGATTTTTGAATGGATAATGAACCCATGTACATTACCTCAATATTTTTGTTCTCTTTTTGCACTACTTATTGGTACATGTTGGTACCAATGACATAGATAGGACAAAAGAGGAGAGAGACTTCCGGGAGTTAGGAAGAAAGCTGAGAAGCAGGACCTCCAGGGTAGTAATCTCGGGATTGCTACCTGTGCCATGTGCTAGTGAGGGCAAGGATAGTAGGATCAGGCAGATGAATGCGTAGCTGAGAGACTGGTGCAGGGGGCAGGGCTTCAGATTCTTGGATAATTGGGATCTCTTCTGGGGGAAGTATGACCTGTTCAAAAAGGACAGGTTACACCTGAACCCGAAGGGGACCAATATCCTGGTGAGAAAGTTTAATAGAGCTGTTAGGGAGGGTTTAAACTAATTTGGCAGGGGGATGGGAATCGGAATGACAGAGCGGAGGAAGGGGAAAACAGAAATAAATCTAAGATAGTGAGCAGTAAAGATGTCAAGAAAGACAGGCAGGTGATGGGACAAATTTGTAGCCATTGGGATGTGTTGCAGTGCAATAAAGTTGCAGTGAAATCAAAGCGAAAAGTACCAAATACTGGTCTTAAGGTGTTATACTTAAATGCACTCAGCATAAGGAATAAGGTGGATGATCTTGTCGTACAGCTACCGATTGGCAGGTATGATATTGTGGCCATCACTGAGACGTGGCTAAAGGATGCATGTCTCTGGGAGCTGAACATCCAAGGATACACGGTGTATCGGAAGGATAGGAAGGTAGGCAGAGGGGGAAGTGTGGCTTCATTGGTAAGAAATGATATTAAATCTTTAGAAAGAGGTGATATAGGATCGGAAGGTGCAGAATCTTTATGGGTTGAGCTAAGAAATTGCAAGGGTAAAAGGACCCTGATGGCAGTTATTTATAGGCCTCCAAACAGCTACAGGGATGTGGACTACAAATTGCAACAGGAAATAGAAAAGGCTTGTCAAAAGGGCAGTGTTATGATAATTGTGGGGGATTTTAACATGCCAGTGGATTGGGAAAATCAGGTCGGCACTGGATCTCAAGAGAGAGAATTTGTAGAATGTCTGCGAGATGGCTTTTTAGAACAGCTTGATGTTGAGCCCACTAGGGTATCGGCTGTACTGGATTGGGTATTGTGTAATGAACCGGAGGTGATTAGAGAGATTGAGGTGAAGGAACCCTTAGGAGGCAGCGATCATAACATGATTGAGTTCACTGTGACATTTGAAAAAGAGAAGCCGAAATCTGATGTGTCGGTATTTCAGTGGAGTAAAGGAAATTACAGTGGCATGAGAGAGGAACTGGCCAAAGTTGACTGGAAAGGGACACTGGCGGGAAAGATGGCAGAGCAGCAGTGGCTGGAGTTTATGCGAGAAGTGAGGAAGGTGCAAGACAGGTATATTCCAGAAAAGAAGAAATTTTCGAATGGAAAAAGGATGCAACCGTGGTTGACAAGAGAAGTCAAAGCCAAAGTTAAAGCAAAGGAGAGGACATACAAGGAAGCAAAAATTAGTGGGAAGACAGAGGACTGGGAAGTTTTTAAAACCTTACAAAAGGAAACTAAGAAGGTCATTAAGAGAGAAAAGATTAACTATGAAAGGAGGCTAGCAAATAATATCAAAGAGGATACTAAAAGCTTTTTCAAGTATATAAAGAGTAAAAGACAGGTGAGAGTAGATATACGACCGATAGAAAATGATGCTGGAGAAATTGTAATGGGAGATAAGGAGATGGCAGAGGAACTGAATTAGTATTTTGCATCAGTCTTCACTGAGGAAGACATCAGCAGTATATCGGACACTCAAGGGTGGCAGGGAAGAGAAGTGTGCGCAGTCACAATTACGACAGAGAAGTACTCGGAAAGCTGAATAGTCTAAAGGTAGATAAATCTCCAGGACCAGATGGAATGCACCCGCGTGTTCTGAAGGAAGTAGCTGTGGAGATTGTGGAGGCATTAGCGGTGATCTTTCAAAAGTCGATAGATTCTGGCATGGTTCCGGAGGACTGGAAGATTGCAAATGTCACTCCGCTATTTAAGAAGGGGGCAAGGAAGCAAAAAGGAAATTATAGACCTGTTAGCTTGACATCAGTGTTTGGGAAGTTGTTGGAGTTGATTGTCAAGGATGAGGTTATGGAGTACCTGGAGGCATATGACAAGATAGGCAGAACTCAGCATGGATTTCTTAAAGGAAAATCCTGCCTGACAAACCTATTACAATTTTTTGAGGAAGTTACCAGTAGGCTAGACAAGGGAGATGCAGTGGATGTTGTTTATTTGGATTTTCAGAAGGCCTTTGACAAGGTGCCACACATGAAGCTACTTAACAAGATAAGAGCCCATGGAATTACGGGAAAGTTACATACGTGGATAGAGCATTGGCTGATTGGCAGGAAACAGAGAGTGGGAATGAAAGGATCCTATTCTGGTTGGCTGCTGGTTACCAGTGGTGTTCCACAGGGGTCTGTGTTGGGGCCGCTTCTTTTTACATTGTACATCAACGATTTGGATTATGGACTAGATGGCTTTGTGGCTAAGTTTGCTGACGATACGAAGATAGGTGGAGGGGCCGGTAGTGCTGAGGAAATGGAGAGTCTGCAGAGAGACTTGGATATATTAGAAGAATGGGCAAAGAAGTGGCAAATGAAATACAATGTTGGAAAGTGTATGGTTATGCACTTTGGCAGAAGTAATAAACGGGCAGACTATTATTTAAATGGGGAAAGAATTCAAGGTTCTGAGATGCAACGGGACTTGGGAGTCCTTGTACAGGATACCCTTAAGGTTAACCTCCAGGTTGAGTCGGTAGTGAAGAAGGCGAATGCAATGTTGGCATTCATTTCCAGAGGAATAGAGTATAGGAGCAGGGATGTGATGTTGAGGCTCTGTAAGGTGCTGGTGAGACCTCACTTGGAGTACTGTGGGCAGTTTTGGTCTCCTTATTTAAGAAAGGATGTGCTGACATTGGAGAAGGTACAGAGAAGATTCACTAGAATGATTCTGGGAATGAGAGGGTTAACATATGAGGAACGTTTGTCCACTCATGGACTGTATTCCTTGGAGTTTCGAAGAATGAGGGGAGACCTTATAGAAACATTTCGAATGTTGAAAGGCATGGACAGAGTGCATGTGGCAAAGTTGTTTCCCATGATGGGGGAGTTTAGTACGAGAGGGCATGACTTAAGGATTGAAGGGCGCCCATTCAGAACAGAAATGCGAAGAAATTTTTTTAGCCAGAGGGTGGTGAATCTATGGAATTTGTTGCCACGGGCAGCAGTGGAGGCCAAGTCATTGGGTGTATTTAAGGCAGAGATTGATAGGTATCTGAGTAGCCAGGGCATCAAAGATTACGGTGAGAAGGCGGGGGAGTGGGATTAAATGGGAGAATGGATCAGTTCATGATAAAATGGCGGAGCAGACTCGATGCTGAATGGCCGACTTCTGCTCCTTTGTCTTATGGTCTTATTTAATTTAATTTTTAAAAACATATTTCTTATTGTAATTTATAGCTTTTTGTTATTAAGTATTGCAATGCATTGCTGCTGTGAAACAACAAATGTCATGGCATAAATCAGTGATATTAAACCTGATTCTGACTCTCTTCCGCTCATGGGGGTCCTGGCTCCATCTCCCTTTTGATTTATCTGATTCACAGAGAGAAAAAAGTACTGTGGAAGCTCTGAAGGAAATTTAAATTGTGTCCATTGGTATTCATTAAAATGATATCCAATAATCTAGAGAATATGCTGGTCCAGCACCACCAAAGATCTGAGTATGCTAGATTATCTGATTTGTGCAGTATTAATGGTGCCTATGGACAGCAGAACCTGAATGTGCAATTTAAAAATCTTAATTACCAAGTTTAGACCTTAATGGACTCCTAATGCTTGAAAATGATTGGGGAGCACCACATATAACTTCAGCTTGGTGACGGACTTAGTCTGAACACCAAAGAAATATCATTCGTATTCTGAATGCAACACTGATATGATGGCAGCACTGATATTTTCAAACAAAATGCTCCAGCCTACATCCTGCCTTTGCCCTACTAACGGAACTATCTGACCCCCCCCCCTCACCCTACTACCACTCACCCACCATATTTCTCAAAAGAATCATGAACTTCTTCAGACTAGACAATGAGTTATTTCCTCCTGTTGCAGCTGTGTTTGCAGCTTTCTTTTATTTTCTTAAGGATTCGGATTCCACAGGATGTGCTCTGCTTAGTAAAGAATATTCCTTCATTACTTTAAAAGCTTAATTGAAACAAGAAGCTGTAAGACATGGGTGTCCCATGATTCTACCTCTTGACATTGAGTATGATGGAGAAAATGTACAGATTTGCTGGGAGTAATAGGAAAAGATAAAGGTATAATATCAATGGTGGTGCCTGTCTTATTGAAAACTTGTTTGTTTCAGAAAAAGAAAACTTTTATGTGGTCTGAATACATACAATTCCCGACCCACCTCTGTGGTCATTTCTTAGGGGAATTGAGTGATCCACATGAGCAAATAAGGGGGAAATACATGTCACCAGCATGCTCTGCATTTTCAAGAATCTCTAGTGTTAATATTTGTGTGAACTCAGCCTGGTCATTCCAGGGAACTGTTCCTACAGGTGGTGTGGAGGAACAGGAAGAAGGTCAGAGGCTACCTTACGGCTGCTCACTTAGTGGCCAGGCTCTGTGAGGTGAAATAATGATCAATGATGACCACATTATATCCACTGTCTCATGAAGCAAAAACAAATGACCTCCAGAAAATACACATTTTACTATCATTCAATAACACAAACGGAAATAAACAACTGAATGTTGTGCGTTCCCTCGAGCATACCTTCCACATGCCTTTGCCTGCTCGAGCACTCCATTCGCTGTACTATGGATGTAGATTTTCAGTGGAGGACACAGCAGATGTCATAAACCTTTCAGCTTAGAGCTAAGAGTGCTACCAGCTGAGCCCCAGTTAGCTGAAGGTTGGGGGTGGCGGAGAGTGTAGGCATATGAATCTTTGGGATTAGGAATATGCTCATGTTAATGCTTAATAGCAATATAAACCAACTGGCTTACTTTGTGTTGTGATTTTGATGCAATTGCGTGCCCCTGAGGTGCTCAAGTGACTCCCACTGACTAATGCATAATGACAACAGCAGAATTAAGTCAATAGTGCTCTTGTCACCACATAACCCAATGATGTCCATGTTCTTTTCAGATCTGCTCTGGAAAGTCTGCTGGCTCTGTAGACAGGAGCGAAGTAACTGCAAGCACAATGAATTCTTGGAATGGAAATTCCAAAAAAAAGCTGCAAAGGAAAAGAAACAACTCCAGGGGCACCTGAAGGGCAAAGTTCAACAGAAAACCTGTGACCTAAAGCACTTGTAGATTCTTCAGCATTGTGAAGTTTATCTCCCACTACCAACACCACACCTGCCATGCACCCAAATGATCGCTTTGAAGAGAGCCTGGAATAGCAGAACGGTTACAAAGGAGAGAGGGGCAGAGAGCAGCTGCTGAAGGAACTCTTTGAAGAGTTCTTTGGCCATGATTTTCTCTTTAATTCTCCAATCCCAAAACATACTATTCAGTCTAGTCTCGCCACTAGTCTAGTGAACAGAAAATCAAAATGACCTGTGGAAAATTAATAAGGCAGCAGATGTTATCTCTTTGAAGTTATAAAAAAAGAATGAGAAGAGAACAAATGACTGTCTCTTCTCAAGCATCTCAGAAGAAAAGGCAGGGGCCACAGAGGTGTTAAAATTGTGACACTTTCAATAACGGAGAGAAACCTGTCTGCACTAACTATGGAGAGGTCTCCTGGGGAAAGTCATCAGCAAGACCCTTCTCAACGGCATCTGTCCGGAGGCCCAAAGGATGTTCTCTAAATCATAAAATGGACATAATCCTCACCAGGCGACAAGTCCAAAAGAAACGCAAGGAACATCAACAACCACTGTACATGATCTTTTTTGACCTCACAAGAGCCTTTGACTCTTTCATTGTATTTTGGAGTTCAAATTTAACTTCTCACAGAAATTTTTCATCTTATATATACAGTGGATTTGGATAATTGGACATCAGGACCAGTACATTTTGGTCCAATTAAGTGGCTGCCCAATTAGCCAAAATTTCATGGAAATAGTTAAAAAGGTATATAAAGAAAAATAAACTACCATTTAAATGAGTAAAAAATTCTGTATTTAAATAAAATAAAAATCAGATTGGAACACTACCAATATTACTCCAGTTCTATAAAACTGTGTAGTAGTTCCTATTGGAAGAATTCATCCAGTCTACACTGCCAGGTTCTTTTGATTGACTGTAAATGAACAAAGTAAGCAAAGAGACCTAGTGCCTTCATACAATGCTTTCAATGATTACATCCTCCAAATCTTCATTTTCATTTTAACATTCAAGATAATTGGCAATACCTTCAAATGCTTCATAGATCCTAACCTGTTGAAGTAGTGAAATCATTTCATTTTCACTCCTGGCTGTTTCTGGCATCTCCAAGCCTGAATGCTTGAAACTGTAGAAAGCAAAATAGTTCTGAATTATCTTACTGTTTATTTCTCACCAACTACCTGTGACAAAAAATCACTGCACTTCGAACACAAACACACACAACTGACACTATTTAAAAGCTGTTGCCTCTAAGCATGGTGTAGTGTCTAATGGGTACACAACTGCATGCAACTGACTTCAGTTAGAAACTGTTCAGCAACAGTCACCTGTCCTAATTAAGTGGCATAGTGTCCCAAATAAATGAAGGAAATCCTGGCTATTTTCTCGA
Organism: Mobula hypostoma; assembly: GCF_963921235.1. Lineage (NCBI taxonomy): Eukaryota > Metazoa > Chordata > Chondrichthyes > Myliobatiformes > Myliobatidae > Mobula > Mobula hypostoma. The sequence continues at coordinate 154,336,961 of NC_086100.1, read as the reverse complement.
TTTGTTTTAGTTCTTAAAGAGTTATCCCAAATAAGTGACTGCTCCGATTAACTGATGACCCAATTAACTGGAATCCACTGTACTTCCTGATAGCGTTGAAGACATAATCTTAACCAATGGTCCATGACAAACCCAATCTCAGTCAGCCTTGTGGCAAGCAAGGCTGTATCATCACTTTTCTTGATTTTTCTCTCTGAAATGCTGGACCTCCCCTTCCCCATACTTCCCACAAAAGTAGATCTATCCCATGTTCAAATTGTTCAACCTAAATGGTCTCAACCCCTGAGCAAAGACTCTCTAATCTCACCATGTATAAAACACTTTGGCATATGCCCTGACTGAGCCCTAAGTCTTTATCGGCGCATTCAGCAAAGTATGAGAAAATGGTCCTTACAATAAAAATCCACAAAGGAAAGGCCCTCCACCCAACTGCCTCAGCTGTACAACATTGCCTCCCTACCATAAAGGTCTATGATCAGATGTTGGAAATTGCTGAACACTTCCATATCTCTTTGAAAAGGTAAATATTCATGTGAAATTCCTGACTGCATTTCATGCACCCATATTAGTGTGCAACAGTAGGGTAGCTGCAAAGAGTCAAACCAGACACTATCTCTAATGTTTTATCGGGCATTATGATCATTGTCATCTCCTGATGCATTGTCAACCTACAGCTCAAGGCACTGGAGAGATACCATCTTTGCTTTCTTTATTAAGTTTCCCAAAAGCACTCTAGCAGGATAAGCAAACCCAGGCAATGAGGTTCTAATTGCACAGTTGTTCAGTGGGCAGGACACAAGAGACCATAAGACCATAAGGTATAGGAGCAGAAGTAGGCCATTTGGTCCATCGAGTCTGCTCCGCCATTCAATCATGGCTGATCCAATTCTTCCAGTCATCCCCAGTCCCCTGCCTTCTCAGGGAGACAGATACTGGAATCTGGAGTAACACTGGAAGAACTCAGCAGGTTGGAACTGGAATTGGCATTGGTTTATTATTGTCACACGTACTGAGATAGAGTGAAAAGCTTGCCTTGCTTACTGTTCATACAGATCAATTCATTATACATTGCATTGAGGTAATACAAGGGAAAATAAATACAGATTTCAGAATAAAGTGTAACAGCTGTAGGGAAAGTGCAGTGTAGGTAGACAATAAAGTGCAAGATCATAACAAGGTAGGTTGTGAGGTCAAGGGTCCATTCTTATCATACTAGGGAACTATTCAATAGGCTTATTACAGCAGGATAGAAGCTGTCTTTGAGCCTAGTGGTACACAGTTTGAGGCTTTTTTTAATCCTCTGCCCAATGGGAGAAGGGAGAAAAGAGAATTTACAGGGTGGGCTGGGTGTTTGATTATGCTGGCCACTTTATTGAGACAGCAGGAGGTGCAGACAGAATCCATGGAGTGGTGGCTGCTGAGCTGTGTCCACATCTCTCTGCAGCTTCTTGTGGTTACGTGCAGTATAGTTCCCATACCAAGCTGTGATGCATCTGGATAGGATCATTGATCAAAATTGACAAGGGTCAACGGGGACATGCCCAAAATAGAGGTGTTAGTCAGCATCTTTGGCTGTGGCATCTACACAATTGTATGAGGATATTCACTCCTAAGTGCATGAAGATCTTAACCCTCTCAATCTAAGAGTTGCATCTATGGTCAGGCAGAGAGGCCAGATGTAAGACAGCAGCTATGGAGGAAAACGGACAATCAATATGTTGGCTTGAGTATCAAGAAGTGGAGTAAAAACTAGCAAGTGTTAGATAGGTCCTGGTGAGGTGACATGATAGGCAGATGAGGAGGGGGTGGTGGGAATAGTAACAGAGGCTCGGAGGTAACAGACAGAGGCACAAAGGGCTGAAGATGCTGGAATCCAATAGGAAAGGAAGATGAAGCTTGGAATAAAGAATTGAGGAGGGGAACCAATGGGGGGAGAGTGTGGTGATGGGCAGATGGATATTCTCAAAGCCCACTTTTCAAGGAGTTCTAACATCCCCACTGACTCATGTTAATCCATGGACCATGACCACTCAAATACAGAAGGAATATGCAGATATCAGTGCCAGCTCCATCTTGGGTACCAGTCTCCGTAGTACCCAAGTCATCTTCAAGGAGCAGTGCTTCAGAAAGACAACATCTATTATTAAGGACCCACATCACCCAGGACATGCTCTCTTCTCATTGTTTCTGTCAAGAAGATACAGAAGCTTAAAGGCATGCACTCAGCAATTCAGGAACAGCTTCATCCCTTTGCCATCCGATTCCTAAATGGACATTGAACCCATGAAAACTACCTCACTTTTTTAAAATATACATTATTTCTGTTTTTGCACTATTTTTAATCTATTCAATTGTACATATATCTGTAATTGATTTAGTTAGTTAGTTACTTTCTTTCTATATTTTCATGCATTGCATTGAACTGCTGCTAAGTTAACAAATTTCACAACAAATGCTGGTGATAATAAACCATCCACTGTCTGCAAGGATTTTGTACTCCCTGTGACCACGTGTGTTTCTCTGGGTTAGGGTTAGTAAGTTTTGAGCATGCTATGTTGGTGCTGGAAGCATGGCGATACTTATAGACTGCTTCCAGCACATCCTCAGACGGTGCTGGGTTGCTGAAGCAAACGTCGCATTTCACTGTATGTTTCAAAGTTTCAAAGACAAATAAAGCTATTTTTTAGAAGCTGAAGTACATTGATGATGAGCACATGCAAGTCCAGTATAAACAGTAGAAGCAGCATGTCACTTCCCAAACTATCAACCTTCTGGTCAGCCACCTTCTTCCTAATTTGTAGCAGAATGAGTGTCACACTGGACTCATCAACCAACTACAATCCACAGAACTGGAGTAGAAAGAAGTCCTTCTTCACACCCAGAGACTGGTAAGGACGGCGTCTAAATAGAGTCAGGAAGAAAAATTAATGCAAATACTGTAATGGTCCGATAGTGAACTATTCAACAAACCAGTAATCCTGATAGTTCTGCATCTGACCTGATTCTCATCCTCCCTCCCATTCATTGGATCCTGGTTCCTACATTCCCTCCACACACCAGGCTTCTGCACTGCCTTTAAACTTCCCTGGTTCACTGAGACATTTATGTGAAGATGTGTAATGGCGAAAAACAAGTGAATTGAAAATAGGTTAATATAGTAGTATTAAATAACATTCATTAGTCTGGACAGTTTGCTGCTCCGTCACCAGTAAGGTCCCTGGTGTGCCAGATTACCCAAGTTTAGCATGATGCAGCTGCCTAAGTTTGTTATTGTCTTTGGCTAAATCTTTCAAGTAAGTTGCCATATCATGTCTGTTTTCTGCTTATCCAACTCACAGTATGTTCTGTTCATGCAGCATTTTTGACTTGAGTCATTAAATGATTCATGTAGGAAAATGGAACTTTTTCTCACAAAATTGGTTAATGTGAATAAATAACATAATACTCCCGAGGTCAATTTTTAATTGTTACACTTTGCTTTGAAAACTCCGTACCGAACTATGTTTGGTTTCTAAATTTCTAGGACCATAAATACTGTAGATCAGTAAACACGGTTTAAACATAACCACAAAATGTCACTTTCATAAACAACTTCTTCTCCTCCCTTTGGTCTGATCACCAAATATTAAAGCATTTCTTGTCGCTAGTAAGCAAAACAAGCCATGCAAACAAATTGTTTATACAACGCTACATCTTGAGAAAGAAAAACTTCAATTTAGATCTTTCATGTTACCAAATACTCCTGTGTCCCTCTCATAGTAAACGTATACAGTCCATGAAGGGAATGTCAGAGGTGAAAGGTATGCTAAGACTCTTGGCTCAGATCTTAATGAGGAATCATGATATTCTAAATAAAACCGAAACCTCCTGAGAACAAAAGATGTAATTGCTAAAGTATTGCTTCTTCATGAGAAAGGCATTTGACAAATTTCTTGGTTGGTTGTTTACATTTAGCAGAAGCAATGATGTACTTTGTGAATATGAAGAATGTTTTTTTTTCTGTGTTTTAACTAAAAGCCCTGATGAATATTTATTGCGAATTAATATGACATTAAAAATAGGTCATGTGCTCATTGGAATGTATGATAAATACAGATTGTTTGATCATATTACTTTGCCTTTAAAGAGAGTTTTCTCTATACAAAATAGCTGCCGTACTGCTGACATCTCAATAGTGATTTCAACAATCTTCTCGCAGAACTCAGCAAGCTGAGCGGTATCTGTTGAAAGACAGGAATTGTTGATACCTTGAGACCTGATCAATAGTTTCTACCTGAAACGCTGACAATTACTTTCCTCCCATAGATGCTGCTTGACCTATTGAGTTCTCCCAGCAGATTGTTTGTTGCTCTAGATTTCGGCATCTGCAGTCTCTTGTGTCTTCACAATAGCTACAAAGTATTCTGGTTTTTCTGTAGTAAATGTGAAAGGCCCTTCAAAAATGCAAGCTTCTGTTACACTTTGTACGCAGTTGAATGTCTTACTTTCTCAATGCATCAGCACATTTACCAGTGATTTTTTTAGTGGTAGGGATGGAGATGTAAAGATGTATTGCAATAAAAAGGGGACTATTTTCTCTTTGAGTACTATGTCTAGTAAAAAAAAGGACTCAACTAGAGACAGTAAGCAAAGATTCCAGAAATAGTTTCAGTATCAGCATCAATGATCTTTGTTTGCAAATGATTTTTCCCATTAATTCAGAAAGTTTAGAAAACAGTGGTAGAGTTCTAGAGATACGAAGAGACTACAAATGTTGTAGTCTGGAGCAACAAATAATTTGTTGGTGAACTCAGCAGGTTGAATAGGCTCCGTGGGAGGAAAGGGGCAGTCGACATTTCTAAGAGTGGAGAAGCAGGATAGCCAATAGAAAGAAGGGGAGGGGAGACTTGTACAATGATATTTTTGCTACTGTTTAAGTTTCTTCAATGTTACAGATAGCATCTATATATTTTCAAAAATATTTTCCCATGTCTCAATAGAGTACTTAATTTTTAAATTAACAATTGCATCCATATATAGAAGAAGTAACCAGATCAGCTGTCGGAAAGCCAAGTTGTGAATGTTATTTTATCACTATTAACTCTTTCAGATAAAATTCTTTACTCAGGAGGTGTTTAAAATATAAAACTCTTCTAGAAAGGCAGCTAAAGATAAATAATATAATGAATTTAAAATGGAAGCTAGTTAAATACATAACAGGGAAAGATAGTGAAAATGCTGGTGAAAATCAGCAGGCCAGGCAGCATCTATGGAAGTGAATAAACAGTCAACATTTCGGGCTGAGATCTTTCGTTAGGACTGGAAAGGAAGTGGTGGGGGGGAGATGCCAGAATAAAAAGCTGGGGGGGAGAGGAAGGAGTACATGCTAGGAGATGATAGGTGAAGCCATGTAGGTGGGGGAGAGGGGTGAAGTAAGAAGCTGGGAGATGATACGTGGAAAAGGCAAAGGCCTGGAAAAGAAGAAATCTGATAGGAGAGGAGAGAGGACCATGGGGAAGAAGGGAAGCCAGAGGTCACCGGGGGGAGATAATAGGCATATATGGAGAAGAGGCATAAGGCAAGAGTGGGGAATAGAAGAGAGAAAGGGGAGGGGGGATATAAAATCACACAATAAAAATTACTGGAAGGAGAAATCAATGTACACCTATCACCTTCAGCTGGTCCTCTTTCCCCTTCCTTCAGTTTTTTATTCTCCCCTGCCTTTCTAGTCCCGATGAAAGGTCTCAGCCTGAAACATTGACTGTTTATTTATTTCCACATATGCTGCCTGACCTGCTGAGTTCCTCCAGTATTTTGAGTATGTTGCTCTAGATCTCCATGTGTGTTTAAGATATGGAAGGATTTTCCTCAGAGGAGAAGTGAAGAGAATTAGGAAGAGGGAAAGGACTGAAACAAATACTAATTGGGTTGAGTGGCTTTAACTGAATGTAATCTGCGTACAGAACAAATCTGTGGTCCTCATCAGTATCAGGCTGACAGACTGTTACTAAGGGCCATGACACTGAAACTGTGCCCTTAAATTCCTGCTCACCTTAATAACAAGGCACTGACATTAGATAGAGGTGCACAGTAACTCACTAGATAAACTGAAAAACATTGGATTTCCTTCCTTCAAATTTGATATACTGTACAGCTGATCCAATATCACACATGTTTCTTACTGGAGCTGTTCTTTGGACAGGAAACAGCCCACATCTGTTAAACTGTAGAAGAGCTAAATCAATGAAGAAGGAATCGGTTTCTGCCTTGTTCACCAAAGGCCATCACTCTGTACCAGACTATAGTCCAGAATTTCTGCCTCATTTACCAATGGCCATCACCCTGTACCAGACCATATTCCAGAATTTCTAATGGCATCCAACATAGAAAAAAGACTCTTTGGGGTGTGGCAGGGGAATGGGGCAAATTGAAAACTGCCCCCCTATAATATTTTGGTTTCAATTTTATGAACGCTTGATATTTTTTCAAAGCAGTACAACAGCATCTAGCTCTTAGCATGACCTACTATATGTTAGTCACCTTCTTAATCTTCTGCAATACCTTTGCCATTGTTTAACCAAATGTGGAGTAGATATTGTGTGTTATCATTTTAAACTAGAATTATCTATATATTTTCTGGCCCAGTTGTCCTGAACAGAAAGTATGTAAATGGACAAGTGTGGTTTTGACCAGTGGAAAGTAAGATATCAGCTGAACTCACAACACGCTAGAGGAACTCAGCAGGTCAGGCAGCATCCGTGGAAATGATCAGTTGATTTTTCGGGCTGGAACCCTTCGTCAGGACTGCAGAGGGAAGGGGCAGAGGCTCTATAAAGAAGGTGGGGGGAGGGTGGGAAGGAGAAGGCTGGTAGGTTCCAGGTGAAAAACCAGTAAGGGGAAAGATAAAGGGGTGGGGGAGGGGAAGCAGGGAGGGGATAGGCAGGAAAGGTGAAGAAGAAATAGGGGAAAACAGAATGGGTAGTAGAAGGAGGCGGAACCATGAGGGAGGTGATAGGCAGCTGGGGGAGGGGGTAGAGTGACATAGGGATAGAGGAAGGGAGGGGGAGGGAATTACCGGAAGTTGGAGAATTCTATGTTCATACCAAGGGGCTGGAGACTACCTAGACGGTATAAGAGGTGTTGCTCCTCCAACCTGAGTTTAGGCTCATCATGGCAGTAGAGGAGGCCATGTATGGACATATCTGAATGGGAATGGGAAGCAGAGTTGAAGTGGGTGGCTCCTGGGAGATCCTGTCTGTTGTGGCGGACGGAGTGGAGGTGCTTGACGAAGCGGTCCCCCAATCTGCGTCGGGTTTCACCGATGTAGAGGAGGCCGCACCGGGAGCACCGAATGCAATAGATGACCCCAAAAGACTCACCTGGAAGGACTGTTTAGAGCCCTGAATGGTGGCAAGAGAGGAGGTGTGGGGACAGGTGTAGCACTTACACTTACAGAGATAAGTGCCAGGTAGGAGATCCGTGGGGATGGACATGTAGATAAGGGAGTCGCGGAGGGACCGATCCCTGCAGAAAGTGGAGAGGGGTGGAGAGGGAAAGATGTGCTTAGTGGTGGGGTCCTGTTGAAGGTGTGGAGGATAACGTGCTGAATCCGGAGGCTGGTGGGGTGGTAGGTGAGGACAAGAGGAACTCTGTCTCTGTTGTGGTGAAGGGAGGATGGGCTGAGGGCCGAAGTGCGGGAAATGGAGGAGATGCGGGTAAAGGCATCGTTGATGACGACAGAAGGTAAACCACGATCCTTAAAGAAAGAGGACATTTGAGATGTCCTGGAATGGAAAGCCTCATCCTGGGAGCAGATGCGGCGGAGACAGAGGAACTGGGAATAGGGAATGGCATTTTTGCATGTGGCAGGGTGGGAAGAGGTATACTCGAGGTAGTTATGAGAGTCAGTGAGCTTGTAGAAAATGTCAGTGGACAGTCTGTCTCCAGCTGATATCAAGATATCAGCTGGTCTGCTTAATTATTTTCCTACTTTAACACCTATTTGAATGAGTGGTTGAATAAGAGAATAATTATGCTTCCATAGCAGACGGCTGACTCCAGAGCTCAGTTCAGTCATGACTTCTGGGCCCATGCATTGTAATGCAGAGGTCTGGAGTAAACAGGGGTCCTGAGTTAAGTGGCTGGATGCACTTCAATTCAATTCATAGAACATAGGTTGCTTAATGTCATTTCCAGTTTTTCCAGTACACAAGTGTAAAGGAGAACAAAATAATTGTTACTCTGGATCTGATGCAGCACAAAACAAAACCATAATAAGATAAAGAACACAATAAATATAAATACATACTGGAGAAGTACTGGAGGATTGGAGGGTTGCAGATGTTGTTCCCTTGTTCAAGAAAGGAAGTAGAGATAACTCAGGAAATTATAGACCAGTGAGTCTGAGTTCAGTGGAGCACAAGTTGTTGGAGCAGATCTTGAGAGGCAGGATTTATGAGCATTTGGAGAGACAGACATATTCTGATTAAGGATAGTCAGAATGGCTTTGTCAAGGGCAGGTCGTGCCTTATGAGCCTGATTGAATTCTTTGAGGAGGTAACAAAACGCATTGATGAAGGTAGAGCAGTGGATGATGTATATATAAGGATTTTAGTAAGGCATTTGAAAAGGTTCCCCATGCCGGGCTCCTTCAGAAAGTAAGGAGGCATGGGATTCAAGGAAACCTTACCTTGTGGATCCAGAATTAGCTTACCCAAGGAAGAAAAAAGGTAGTTGCAGATACTTCGCATTCCAGTGGTGTTCCTCAGGGATCTGTTCTGGGACCCTCCTTGTGATTTTTATAAATGACCTAATGAAGAATTAGAACAGTGGGTTAGTAAATTTGCCGATGACACAAAGGTTGGGGGTGTTGTAGATAGTCTGGAGGGTTGTCAAAGGTTACAACAAGACATCAGTAGTATGCAGAACTGGGCAGAGAAGTGGCAGATGAATTCCAACCCAGGTAAGTGTGAAGTGGTTCATTTTGGTTGGTCAAATTTGAAGACAGAATATAATATTAATTCTAAAACTTTTGGCAGTGTGGAGATCTGAGAGATCTTGGGGTCTATGTCCATAGGATGCTCAAAGCTGCTGCGCAGGTTGACAGTGTTGTTAAGAAGGGGTATGGTGTGTTGGTATTTATCAACTGTGTGATCGAGTTCAAGAACCGGGGTAATGTTACAGCTATATGAGACCTTGGTCAGACCCCACTTGGAGTACTGTGTTCAGTTCTGATCACCTCACTACAGAAAGAATGTAGATACTGTAGAGAGAGTGCAAAAGAGATTTACAAGGATGTTGCCTCTGTTGGAGGGAGTACCTTATGCGAATAGGTTGAGTGTACTTTGTCTTTTCCCTTTGGAGCGACGGAGGATGAGAGGTGACCTGATAGAGGTGTATAAGATGATGAGAGGCATTGATCGTGTGGAGAGCCAGAGGCTTTTTCCCAGGGCTGAAATGGCTAACACGAGGGGGCATAGTTTTAAGGTGCTTGGAGACAGGTACCGAGGGGATGTCAGGGGTAAGATTTTCGCACAGGGAGTGTTGGGTGTGTGGAATGCACTGCTGGCGGCGGTGGTGGAAGCGGATTCAATAGGGTATTTTAAGAGCCTCTTAGATAGGTACATGGAGCTTAGAAAAATAGAGGGCTATGCGTTAGGGTAACTTGGCAGTTTCTAGAGTAGTTTGTATGGTTGGCATAACATTGAGGGCAAAAGGGCCTGTAATGTGGTGTAGATTTCCATGTTCTATAAGACAGCTTGTATACATATATCATATGTAGATAAAGTGGTGCAAGGTATAGGAGTGTCTGTACGTAAGGTGACAGACAAGAATGGTAGTGGGGGGTATGGAGAGGTGGGATATTGGGTGGAAGTGATGATCAGCCTTAATTCTTGTGGAAAGTGACTGTTTTTCAGTCTCTGGTCCTGACAGGGATGCGACATAGCCTCCTCCCTGATGAGAGTGGGACAAACAATCTATGAGCAGGGTGTACAGGACATTTCCAGCACCTTTCTCTAAATATGGAGACATTTCTGTCCTTGATGCTGGACAGGCCGGTGCCAGCGATATGTTGGGCAGTTGTGACTACCGTTTGTGGAGCCTTACTATCTGCTGCAGGGCAGTGAAGTGGCATGTTAGGTTGCTCTCTACTGCGCAATTGTAGAAGGTCGTGAGTATAGCCGTGCATAGTCCAGCTCTCTTCAGCTTCCTCAGAGAGTAGAGCTGCTGGTGAGCTTTCCTGATTGTGTGGAGTGTGTTCTGGGACCATGAGGAATTGTGCAAGGTGTGTACTTCCAGGAGTTTGAAACTACTTGCATTTCCACTACTATGCTACCAGTGTAAGGGGATGTGTGAGTGGTAAGCATTCTCTGGAAGTCGATAACCATCTCCTTTGTCTTGTTGGCATTTGGGAAGAGGTTACTTGCCTGGAACCAGGCCGCAAGCTCTTCATTCATAAAGCTGGGATGGCTTTTATATACAGTGTCTATAAAAAATATTCACCCCTCCCCCCCGGAAGTTTTTGTGTTTTATTGTTTTACAACATTGAATCACAGTGGATTTAATTTGGCTTTTTTTTTGACACTGATCAACAGAAAAAGATCCTTTCATGTCAAAGAGTAAACAGATCTTTACAAAGTGATCTAAATTAATTACAGATATAAAACACAAAATAATTGATTGCATAAGTATTCATCCCCTTCAAATCAGTATTTATTAGATGCACAATTACAGCCTTGAGCCTGAGTGGATAGGTCTCTGTCAGCTTTGCACATCTGGACACTGCAATGTCAGATTGCATGGGGATCATGAATGAACTGCCCTTTTCAAGTCCAGCCAAAATTCTCAATTGGATTGAGGTATGGACTCTGACTTGGGCATTCCAGGACATTAACTTTGTTTTGCTTTTAAGTCATACCTGTGTAGATTTGGCTTTATGCATGGGGTCGTTGTCTTGCGGGAAAATAAGTCTTCTCCCAAGTCGCAGTTCTCTTGCAGATTGCATCAGGTTTTCCTCCAGGATTTACCTGTATTGTGCTGCATTCATTTTACCCTCTACCATCACAAGCCTTCCAGGGCCTGCTGCAGTGAAGCATCCTTCATGGCATGATGCAGCCACCAACATGCTTTATGGTAGGGATGGTGTGTTTTTAATGATGTGTGGTAATTGGCTTACACTAAACATAACATCTAGTCTGGTGGCCAGAAAGCTCAATTTTGGTTTCAACAGACCATAGAACCTTCTTCCAGCTGACTTCAGACTCTCCCTTCTGGCAAGCTCTAGTCGAGATTTCATGTGGGTTTTTTATAACAGTGGCTTTCTCTTAGCCACTCTCCTATAAAGCTGTGATGGGTGGAGCTCCCAGTCAACATTTGCTGTATGTGCAGTCTCTCCTATCAGAGCCACTGAAGCTTGTAGCTCCTCCAGAGTTGTCTTAGGTCTCTTGGTGGCCTCCCTCACTTGTCACCTTCTTGCACGGTCACTCAGTTTTTGAGGGCAGCCTGCTCTAGGCTGATTTACAGCTGTGCCATATTCTTTCCATTTCTTGATGGTCAGCTTAACTGTACTCCAAGTGATATTCAGTGACATAGAAATTGTCTTGCATCCATCTCCAGACTTGTGCTTTTCAATAACCCTTTCACAGATTTATTGGAGTGTTCCTTTGTCTTCATGTTGTAGTTTTTCCCAGGATACTGAGTCACCTGCAGTTAGACCTTCCAGACAGAAGTGTATTTTTACTACAGTCATTGAAACACCTTGACTGCATACAAGTTTATATATAGCTAGGGCAGCTTAACTAATTATGTGACTTTTAAAGCCAATTGGCTGCACCAGTGATGATTTGATGTGTCACCTTAAAGGAGGTGAATACTTATGAAATCAATTATTTTGTTTTATATTTGTAATTAATTTTGATCACTTTGTAGAGATCTGTTTTTACTTTGACACGAAAGAGTCTTTTTCTGTTGGTCAGTGTCAAAAAAAGCCAGATTAAATCCACTGTGATTCAATGTTTTTAAAACAATAAAACATGAAAATTTCCAAGGGGGTAGAATGCTTTTTATGTGCACTGTACATAAGGCACCATTCATTCCTTTGAATGAGATCACAGACTAAGTTAAAATGGTAAATGCAAGTGATTTGTTTTTTTGTTACTCGATTAGTTTCTAATGGTTATATATTTATAATTACTGATTTAATTGTTTAATTATTCAATTTTTGAGACATTAATTCTTAATTGACTCCAACAATTGGAGTATCTTAACCACAACTCTAAGTCTTTTGATAGTGGGAGCATATTCTGAACCCCAGTCCCCAACATAGGGGTCTCCAATTTGTATGAAGTAGTGACTGGACACAAAAAGAAACGGCTGACAAGTGCAGTCTAAGTGCCAGAGCTAGAGATATTTTACTTATCAAGTTGCCCTACTCACTCACTATGGTGGCATACCGTATATCATGAGGGAAACGTTCTCTTGCATTTCAGGAGGGTGATCAGTCTTGAGCATGGTTTGGGAGGCACCGTGCCACAGCTTGTAGAGCTGCTGCCTCAGAGCTCCTGGGTTCAGTTTCGACCTGCAGTATGTTGTTTGTGTTGTATTTGCATGTTCGGTCTGTGACTGCGTTCATTTTCTTCAGATGCTCTGGTTTCTTTCTGCTTTCCAAGGATGTGCTGGTTGGTAATTATTAGTCATTGTAAATTATCCCTCGTGTCTGGGTGTGAGTTGATGGAAATAAGGGGAGAGTAAAATGGAATTAATGTTGGATGGGTGTGTGATGGTTGGTGTGAACCCATTGAGCTGAGAGGCCTGCTTTTGTGCTATATGACTCTGTGACAACAGGAATTCTGCAGATGCTGGAAATCCAAGCAACACACATCAAAGTTGCTGGTGAACGCAGCAGGCCAGGCAGCATCTCTAGGAAGAGGTACAGTCGACGTTTCAGGCCGAGACCCTTCGTCAGGACTAACTGAAGGAAGAGTTAGTAAGAGATTTGAAAGTGGGACGGGGAGGGGGAGATCCAAAATGATAGGAGAAGACAGGAGAGGGAGGGATGGAGCCAAGAGCTGGACAGGTGATTGGCAAAGGGGATATGAGAGGATCATGGGACAGGAGGTCCGGGGAGAAAGACAAGTGGGGGGGGAACCCAGAGGATGGGCAAGGGGTATAGTCAAAGGGACAGAGGGAGAAAAAGGAGAGAGAGAGAAAGAATGTGTGTATATAAATAAATAACGGATGGGGTACGAGGGGGAGGTGGGGCATTAGCGGAAGTTAGAGCAGTCAATGTTCATGCCATCAGGTTGGAGGCTACCCAGACGGAATATAAGGAGTTGTTCCTCCAACCTGAGTGTGGCTTCATCTTTACAGTAGAGGAGGCTGTGGATAGACATGTCAGAATGGGAATGGGATGTGGAATTAAAATGTGTGGCCACTGGGAGATCCTGCTTTCTCTGGCGGACAGAGCGTAGGTGTTCAGCAAAGCGGTCTCCCAGTCTGCGTCGGGTCTCGCCAATATATAGAAGGCCACATCGGGAGCACCGGACACAGTATATCACCCCAGCCGACTCACAGGTGAAGTGTCACCTCACCTGGAGGGATTGTCTGGGGCCCTGAATGGTGGTAAGGGAGGAAGTGTAAGGGCATGTGTAGCACTTGTTCAGCTTACAAGGATAACAAGGGAGTCATGTAGGGAGCGATCCCTGCGGAAAGCAGAGGAGGGGGGAGGGAAAGATGTGCTTAGTGGTGGGATCCCGTGGGAGGTGGCGGAAGTTACACAGAATAATATGTTGGACCCGGAGGTTGGTTGGGTGGTAGGTGAGGACCAGGGGAACCCTATTCCTAGTGGGGTGGTGGGAGGATGGAGTGAGAGCAGATGTGCGTGAAATGGGGGAGATGCGTTTGAGAGCAGAGTTGATGGTGGAGGAAGGGAAGCCCCTTTCTTTAAAAAAGGAAGACATCTCCCTCGTCCTGGAATGAAAAACCTCATCCTGAGAGCAGATGCGGCGAAGACGGAGGAATTGCGAGAAGGGGATGGCATTTTTGCAATGCGAGAAGGGGATGTCCTCAGTAAGGGCCTCACCTTTGTCCCCCTTCGCCCACACCTCAGCGAGTTCCGTGTTCGCCGTGATGCGTAACTCTTCTTCCACCGTCTCCGTCTCCGAGCCTACTTCTTCGGCAAGGATTCTTCCACCCCCACCGATGACCCTTCTCCCGTCTTCAACCCTTCTCTTCTTCATGGACACCACGCTCTGGTCTTCTGCCTGCTCTGGATCTCTTTATCGCTATTTGCTGACGGGACATCAATGGTCTTGTCTTCACCGCACCTTGTTCCCATTTCAACCTCACTCCTCCAGAACACTCTGCTCTCCACTCCCTCCACACTAATCCCAACCTTACTATTAAACCCGCCGATAAGGGGGTTGCTGTTGTAGTCTGGCGTACTGACCTCTACCTTGCCGAGGCACAGCAACAACTCGCGGATACCTCCTCTTATTTACCCCTTGATCGTGACCCCACTAAGGAGCACCAGGCCATTGTCTACCACACCATCACCGACTTTATCCACTCAGGGGATCTCCCATCCACTGCTACCAACATAGTTCCCACACCTCGCACTTCCCATTTCTACCTCCTACCCAAGATCCACAAACCTGCCTGTCCTGGCAGACCTATTGTCTCAGCTTGCTCCTGCCCCACCGAACTCGTTTCTGCATATCTCGACATGGTTTTATTCCCCCTTGTTCAATTCCTTCCTACCTATGTTCGTGACACTTCTCACGCTCTTAAACTTTTCGATGATTTTAAGTTCCCTGGCCCCCATCACTTTATTTTCACCATGGATGTCCAGTCCCTATATACCTCCATCCCCCACCAGGAAGGTCTGAAAGCTCTACGCTTCTTTTTGGATTCCACACCAAACCAGCTCCCCTCTACCACCACTCTCCTCCATCTAGCAGAATTGGTCCTTACTCTTAATAATTTCTCCTTTGGCTCCTCCCACTTCCTTCAAACTAAAGGTGTAGCTATGGGCACCCGTATGGGTCCTAGCTATGCCTGCCTTTTTGTTGGTTTTGTGGAACAATCTATGTTCCGTGCCTATTCTGGTATCTGTCCCCCACTTTTCCTTCGCTACATCGACGACTGCATTGGCGCTGCTTCCTGCACGCATGCTGAGCTTGTTGACTTTATTAACTTTGCCTCCAACTTTCACCCTGCCCTCAAGTTTACCTGGTCCATTTCTGACACCTTCCTCCCCTTTCTAGATCTTTCTGTCTCTATCTCTGGAGACAGCTTATCCACTGATGTCTACTATAAGCCTACTGACTCTCACAGCTATCTGGACTATTCCTCTTCTCACCCTGTCTCTTGCAAAAATGCCATCCCCTTCTCGCATTTCCTCCGTCTTCGCCGCATCTGCTCTCAGGATGAGGCTTTTCATTCCTGGACGAGGGAGATGTCTTCTTTTTTTAAGGAAAGGGACTTCCCTTCCTCCACCATCAACTCTGCTCTCAAATGCGTCTCCCCCATTTCACGCACATTTGCTCTCACTCCATCCTCCCACCACCCCACTAGGAATAGGGTTTCCCTGGTCCTCACCTACCACCCCACCAGCCTCCGGGTCGCCCTCCTGGCACTTATCCGTGTAAGCGGAACAAGTGCTACACATGCTCTTACACATCCTCCCTTACCACCATTCAGGGCTCCAGACAGTCCTTCCAGGTAAGGCGACACTTCACCTGTGAGTCGGCTGGGGTGATATACTGCATCCGGTGCTCCCGATGTGGCCTTCTGTATATTGGTGAGACCCGACGCAGACTGGGAGACCGCTTTGCTGAACATCTACGCTCTGTCCACCAGAGAAAGCAGGATCTCCCAGTGGCCACACATTTTAATTCCACATCCCATTCCCATTCTGACATGTCTATCCACAACCTCCTTTACTGTAAACATGAAGCCAGGTTGGAGGAACAACACCTTATATTCCGTCTGGGTAGCCTCCAACCTGATGGCATGAACATTGACTGCTCTAACTTCCGCTAATGCCCCACCTCCCCCTCGTACCCCATCCATTATTTATTTATATACACACATTCTTTCTCTTTCTCTCCTTTTTCTCCCTCTGTCCCTCTGACTATACCCCTTGCCCATCCTCTGGGCCCCCCCCTTGTCTTTCTCCCAGGACCTCCTATCCCATGATCCTCTCATATCCCCTTTGCCAATTACCTGTCCAGCTTTTGGCTCCATCCCTCCCCCTCCTGTCTTCTCCTATCATTTTGGATCTCCCCCTCCCCCTCCCACTTTCAAATCTCTTACTAACTCTTCCTTCAGTTAGTCCTGACGAAGGGTCTCGGCCTGAAACGTCGACTGTACCTCTTCCTAGAGATGCTGCCTGGCCTGCTGCATTCACTAGCAACTTTGATGTGTGACTCTGTGACTATGGCTTTATGTTAATGCAGCACAGGCTAACGGTATCAATGTAAGTTATTCCAATTTCTGATTGGGAGCATTGACTCAACAAATACATTTATGCCCCTTTACTATCTATGAAATCTTAAAATGAATTTTTGCCTATTCAATGTCTTAATGTCTTTCCAATGTCTTCATGTCTTACTAATGTTTTCATATCACTTTCATGTCTCAAGGTCTTTTAGTGCCTTTGTTTTGATTTGTCTTTGTGTTTCTTCTCAATGTTGTGCTTTAATGTCCTTTGACTTATATGTTTTTGTGTCCTTTTAAAGTTTTGTGTTTGTTTAATGTCATCCATGTTCCTTTCATATTTTCATGCCCTATTAATCTCCTGATACATTTATTGTCTCTGTTCTATTAATATCCATTTAAAGTCTTTGTACTTTATTGATGTCTTTAGGCTTCTTTGATATCTTTGTTCCCCTTTGACACCTGTGTGTTTTTTTAATACCTTCTTGTCCCATAATGATCTTGTGTTCTTATTTTCTATTCTATACAATATCTAGCCATCCAGAGCTATTGCTGCAAGTACGTACTTTTAAGTAAAAAGTAAGATGGATTGAAGAAAACATAAACTAATGTAAACATTAATTTGGTAATGTTAATAATTGTTGGCAGAGACTTTAAATTCTTCAGATCTTTATTTGGTACTATAGAAATTAGTATGCTCACTAAGGAGTACATATTGCTTTAATCTTTTTGTTCATAGATTGCTTTTCCAGCGGTCTGACACTCAATGCTGCATTGTAGTGTCAGATATACTGTATTCTGCATGCAATCTTCTGGAGTGGGTCCAAACCCAGGAACAACTAACAGAGAACAAAAGGCTTCATTGAGTTCAGAGCTTAAGAGTGGATGGGTATGGCATTGTATAGGCAAAAGGGAACACTTTAGGGAGGTATTTAATTAGGTCAGTGCAGCATTGTTGGCTGAAGGGCCTGTTCTAGAGCAGAACTGTTCTGTGTCCATGGTATATCTGAATCATCCATTTAGCAATCAGGTTTAGTACTAAA
Organism: Mobula hypostoma; assembly: GCF_963921235.1. Classification (NCBI taxonomy): domain Eukaryota; kingdom Metazoa; phylum Chordata; class Chondrichthyes; order Myliobatiformes; family Myliobatidae; genus Mobula; species Mobula hypostoma. The sequence continues at coordinate 154,319,502 of NC_086100.1, read as the reverse complement.
TATTTCAGTGTGGAGAACCATAACATATTCTCAGTGGATGATATTCAAAGCAGATATCAACATGGAAAACCACCAAAGTCTGGCCAATGCCTCCAAATCATCTCCATCAACATAATATGGATCCTATTCATAAACATAGCCTTTCAATTTATATTGTCATCCGTCTCCAACTCTAATCCTTCTAGTTCCCGCATAATGCCACTCCTATGTGTTATAGCATCTTGTTTGTAGCATATTGGAGTAGGAGCTAGATTTTCTGTGTGAATTCCCACCTGGAGCAAAAGCTGCTGAGATTCCTGTTGTGGTGCCTCGTGCCTCTGACTCAGTTCACAAGTTTAATCTTCATCGAAGCACTTGAGCCCAGAACTGCAATAGAATGGAATGTCACACTGTGGCCTTGTCTTCTCTCTCACTGAGACAACAATGTAAAATAGCCCAATGCACTGCTTCACAGAAACCGCAGGACAGTTCCGCAGAGTTCCCAGTCTAACTTTATCCTTGAATTACTATTATTAAAAAACTTTGGACAGATATTTGGATAGGAACAACATCAAGGAGTGGGTTTAATGAAAGCAAATGGGACGAATGTAGGTAGACATTGATGCTGGCATGGACAAGGTGGGTCAAAAGGTCCACTTTTAATACTGTATAACTCTACAATTATTTCATCAATATTACTTGGTTGTTTGTGGGAACTTCTTGTGTTCAAGTGGGAAGCTCCATCTGTAAAAATATGACACAGGTTACTCACAACATAATATAGATAATGGTGTTACGATATAATAGATTCAAATTGGCCCATATAATAATGAATATTCAATAATACCTAAAGGCAGCAAAGTACTTTCAGATCTCCTGAGCATGTGAAAGCCCTATATTAATGTAGACCATGCTTTTCCTTTATTCATTAGCCAGATATCCTGAGAGAAAAGACACCAAGATGAATTTTGGCAAATAATCACGATCTGGCAGAGAAGTGAAAAACAAAAATTGACTTCAGTGCCAGACAGGCGTATGTTGTCCAATTTCTATTGTTTGGACTGACACAAATTATAGAAAATGACTGGGAAATCAGATGGGAGGAGAATAATGTTTCCTCAATTAGAATGATTTGCTTTATTAATAAAATTGGTCTCAAACAGTTTAGAACAAGTTAGAATTTAATAGGAATAAGTAATAACATGTAGACTATTTATGACGTATCAGTCTTACCCACTTAAGAATGGTTTACAAAATATCTCTATTGTTTACATATCATTTTGCTGCAAGGTCATAAACTTCAAGGCCCCTGGAAAGAATGCAACACTTTGCAGAATATCTTTCAATGGCTGTGTAAGTAGCATTGAGTGATCTCTGACATTTATTAGAAATAAATGTGTTAAATTGATCTGATGTTGTATAAAACTTTCACTAGAAACCCAATTCCTGCGAAGTAGTAGCAGATTAATGGCACAACTAGAAATATTTTCATCCTTACTATAAAATTTGGGGCACAGGTTGCATTAGTGTATCAGCCTCAGTTTTAATAAATGAACTTTCTTTGGTTTAACACAATTTTAACAATCCCCCTATAAGCCTAGATCAATAATAGAAAAAAATCAGGTCAAGTTCTGAAGCCCCATCTATTTCATTAAAAATGTATTCAGAGAAGAAGAAACTGTTTCCAAGGCAAGAATTGTGTATAAGATGATAAGCGACAGGGGTGTATAAGTTCAACTTTCAAAGTAAATTTTATTATCAAAGTATGTACTACTTTTTGCAGGAATTCAAAGCAGAACAAAGAAATAAATAGAATCAATGAAAAACTACGTACAAAGAGTAACAAACAAGCAATATGTAATAGAAGACAAACTGTGAAAATACAAAAAATAGTAACAAAAAGCAAAGGATAAAATTGGTCCCTCTGAAAGATCAGAGTGGTCATCAATGCATAGAGTCAAAAGAGATGGGGGAGATCTCAAATGGAATTTTTTTGTATCTGTATTTACTTGGGGGGTGGACACAATCCATAGAAGTGAGGCAAAGCATCAACGAGGTCATGGACCCTACAGAGACTACAGTGGAGGAGGTGTTTGATGTCTTAAGGCAAATTAGAATGGACAAATCCCAAGGGATTTCCTTGGACCCTGCGAGAGGCCAGTGCAGAAATTGCAGGGATATTTAAATCATTCTTCATGACAGGTGAGGTACAGGAGGATTGGAGGATAGCTTATCTTCCAGTCTTTGAGAAAGGCTCTAAGAATAAACCAGGAAATTATAGGCCAGTGAGCCTGACATCAGTAGCGGGAAGGTTATTGGAAAGTATTGTAAGGGACCTGGATATATGAGTATTTGCATAGTCAGCATGACATTGTGTACAGTAGGTCGTGTCTAACAAATGCTGTAAAGTTTTTTGAAAAAGTTACTGTGAAAGTTAATGAAGACAAGGCAGTGGATGTTGTCTACATCGATTTTAGCAAGGCATATAACAAAGCCCTGCAAGGGAGGTTGGTCAAGAAGGTTCAGGCACTTGGCATTTAAGATGAGGTAGTAAATTGGATTAGAAATAGGCTTTGCAGGAAAGACCAGAGAGTGATAGTATACGATTGCTTCTCTGACTGGAGACTTGTGACTAGTGGAATGTCAGAGGAATCGATGCTGGGTCCATTGTTGTTTGTCATCTATACCTTCAACATGGATGATAATGTGGTTAACTGGATCAGCAAATTGGTGGATGACATCAAAATTGGAGGTGTAATGAACAACAAGGAAGATTATCAAAGCTTGCAATGGGATCTGGGCCAGCTGGAAAAATGGCAGATGGAATTTAACGCAGACAGGTGTGAGGTGTTGTACTTTGAGAGGACCAACCAGGGTATGTCTTGCACAGTGAGCAGCAGGGCACTGAGGAATGCAGTAGAACAAAGGGATCTGAGAATACTGGTCCATAATTTGTTGAAAATTGTGTCACAGGTAGATAGGGTCATTGTCGGGACTGGAGGAGCTGGGTTATAAGGACAGATTGAATAGGGGGTATAGATAGGGTAAATGCAAGCAGCGTTTTCCCACTGAGGTTGGTTAAGACTGCAACCAGAGAACATGGGTTAAGGGTGAGGAGTGAAATGACTAAAGGGAACATGAGGGGAATCTTCTTCACTTAGAGGGTGATGAGAGTGTGGAATGAGCTGCCAGCCCAAGTGGTGGATGTGATTTTGATTTCAGCGTTTAAGAGAAATCTGGTTGGGAGGCATGGGGAGCTCTATGGATTGGACACAGGTTAATGGGACTAGGCAGGTTAAATATTATCTGCATGGACTCGATCGGTGAAAGAACCTGTTTCTCTGCTGTGGTTTTCTACTATTCTATACATATAAATAAGTAATCAGTTCAGTATTGAAGTGAATGAAATTAGCCACCCTGGTTCAGGTACCTGATAGCTGAAGGATAATAACTGGTTGAATCTGATAGTGTGGGACCTAAGGCTCCTGTACCTGCTTCCTGGTGGCAGTAGGGAGAAGAGAGAATGGCCTGGTTGGTGGGCGTCCTTGATAATGGATGCTGCTTTCTTGTGGCAGATCTCCTAGTAGGTGTGCTCAATGGTGGCAAATATGATGATGAGGCATTGTTAGAGTGGGCAGCCATCACCTTTATCCAAAGGCAGAAGTGGCTAACAAGCGAGGACATAACTTTAAGGTGATAGGAGGAAAGTTTAGGGGAATGTTAGAGGTATGTTTCTTACACAGAGTGCAATAGTGTGTGGAATGCATTGCCAGAAGTGCTGGGGAGGCAGATAAATTAGAGACATTTTGGAGACTCTTAGATAGGGGTATTGATGAAAGAAAAGTGGAGGGCTACGTGTGAGAAAAGGATTAGATTGATCATGTGGTAGGTTAAAAGGTCGGCACACCTTGTGCTATACTGTTCTATGTTCTATATTCTACATGAAGGATTGGTAATAAATGACAACAAATGTAAGTGAACTGCCAAAAGTGCTCCAGTAAGAAGAGGGGATGAGGGGAGTTTTTAAAAGCTGTGAATTGTGGCCTGGTTTGCAGGGCCTAAAAACAGATTCAACAGTAACTTCCATAAAGGAATGAGATATGTGGAAGTAAGTAAGGTGAAGGGCTAAGGGGAAAGAGCAACAAAGTGGGACAAATTAAATACTCTTTCCAATGGCCAGCAGAAATAGCTCAACATTGGTTTCACTGGGCAGGACAGATTGTTCACACAGCTGATACTGCATTTCCAAAGTGGATATCTTATTCTGAGCCCGATGTGAAAAGGCATTATCGTGTACTCAGAGTTAAAGATTCAGTGATGTGCTCAAAGTTTCCTTGAAGAAGTGTAACATCTCCACTGAATCTTAGATCCGTCTGGTCACAACTGCTTATGGTGGAGAAGGAACATTCAGGATGGGGTTAGGAACTCAAGATCGTGAGGTGGGAATATGCAATGCCACTGTCTAGACAGGACTGCATCACTTCACAACCTATCCACCCAACTGAACCATTGACATTCGCTGTCCCACCTGTGGAAGAGACTGTAATTCTCATACTAGCCTCAGTAGCTAACTGAGAGTCCACAAATCAGAAATAAAAGCAAACTATTCTTAATTCCAAGAGACTATCTTATAGAGAGGAATGAATTGAATGAGTTCTTTCTTTGCTGTGACTAAACCACTGGCCTTCTCTGGGTAAAGAACAGGTTTTATTTTTATAGCCATCCATAATTAAATTTTATCAATAAACCAGAAAATACACAGAAATAACTCAATATAACTCAAATAACTCAATAACCGTACCTCCACTATATGGTAATGAATGGTATCAAAAGCACATAAAACTAATTAGAAAGAACAATTATTAAAACTGTAGAGAGAGATTAAACTAGTCCTGCCATTTATAGGAGTGGACTTTTGAAGTTAATAACATTATAGGAGCCTGTTTTTACGTCGGCGTGTCTGTAAGATGGGCATTCATAACCCAGGGACAGGCTGAATGCTGTAAGTGCAACTAATGGGAAGCTAAAATGTTAATTATAATGTGGTTGTAGAAGGGCTCCTCTATACCCAGGACTAACAGTTCTGTACATTGTACAACATTTCCAGAGAAAGGACAAGATTAACGACATTTAAAATGTACTTGGATAGGAGGTAAGGGGGATATGAGCAAATGGAACTAGCTTAAATGGGCCCTTGATCAGCATGGACCTGTTGAGGTGAAGGACCCAATTCTGTGTTGTACGCCTGTATGGCCGTAAGACAGTTAACACCAGCTAAGGCTAAAATGTGACCTTCATGAGCATTGAACATGTGTTTACAGTGTTTGCTATTTGACATCCAGTGCATTAATGCCCACTATCATGTAAGCAAGGGAATAAATTCATTGAACCTAATTTTTTATTTCACTGAACTAACAGAAGAAAGAATTTAAGACCTTCAGAAACATTCCCTCTTTTCAGATGCTTGAGATATTTATTTATACACACTTCATTCCATATCCACACTTGAACCTCCAAGCTTATTTTTTATATAATTCTTTACTCTTATAATTGTTTCATGTAGTTCAAATTCCTAATACATGAAAATGTTTATGGCAAATAAAGTTGAATCTAGATTGTGAGTTTGAATCAACCCTAACAATCTCTGTCATTCATTTAATCAAGCTTATCGTATGTCGTGGGAAACTTGATGTTACTAGCTGACATATTGTTATTATTATTGTTATAGAAGCCCCACTTCCCCACTATTGTCCTTCAGGACAGAGAGCCTGCTATCTCTGTCTTAATCAGCTTGATAAATGACTTCAGGTCCATACTATGTGGTTGACTCTAAATACCCTCAGGGCAAATAACATCATCAGCACAGCCCAAATCCCAAGAAAAATAAATAAAGTTCTTCTCCCTGTCGACAGAAACAAATGTTGACTGGGAATACTGAATGCTTAAAAGCAAGAGTACATCTTCCAGAATCTCCTGGGAGTGGACTGTGCTGGTAGGTTTTATTACACAGGAACAAATGAAACAACAATGCGGCAGCATTTCTCTTATTTAATTCCACTGCACTCTACATACTGGTATCAGATGTACTGAGACGAAAACGCACAAGATTAATTGCATTCATAATGCAGAAAGATTGTTGCTGGCAAGACAGCAAGCAAAATAAATATTAAGTAAAAACAATTAAAGCAAGATTTTGAATCATATGTACTGTGGAATCAACAATGATTAAGTGATGGCAATCTTCTCTGTGATTCAGAATAAATTGTCTCCATCTCCCAACCTCAGCTGCACTGTGAAAATTTTTTTCTTTCAGGTGAAATGCTATGGTACAGCGCCTGTGTGAGAAAATGGCTTCAATTCATTGAGCTCATAATCGGGCGGGAGGAGAAGATGGCGGTGCGACACAGCGTGCGCAGCCCTCCGGTGAAATTATATCGTATTTGTAAGTAGGACACCGTGCACAACTCTGATTTGATGGAGACAGACGTGAGAAGGCACAGAGGAACATCTGGAGAAATTTCTGAAATGCCCGGTTCGCTACCACTGCTACTGTGCGATCGAGAATCTCCGGAGGGAAGGCCTCAAAATCCCCGGCTTTGTCTGCTGCTGGCAACCGAGGCTGGGGTCAAAGCGTTTGGCAGAGATGGTGCTCGGTACTCAGTGTCGGAGGGCTGATCGGAGCTCAAAGTTTTCGGACGACTCAGAGTCGGACTGTGGTCGGGCATGGCAGGGAGAGTTTTCTTCCTTCTCCCGTCTGCGTGAGATGTGGGACTTCCGAGAGACTTTGAACTTTTTTCCTGTGCTCATGGCCTGTTCTTCATCAAGTTATGGTATTGTTGCACTCTTGTAATTATATGTTATAATTATGTGGTTTTTGTCAGTTTTTCAGTCTTGGTCTGTCCTGTGTTTCTGTGATATCACACTGGAGGAATATTGTATCATTTCTTAATGCATGCATTACTAAATGACAATAAAAGAGGACTGCGTGCCCTTATAATCTAATCTAAGTGGGGAAGCAGGCATTGGGACGTGCTTCATTTGAATCAGACTGCAATGAACGCCCTAGCATCATGTATTGTAATAGACAATTGTAGATGAGGCTTTAAACAAAAGAAGTTGTGGGAAGATTCAGGTCAGGAGAAATTTAGAAAGTTAAAGGATAGCGTAGAGTGAAGAAATGGTACATGATTAACACAGTTTGTCAGGAAAGGGCAGTGCAGACAAACAAAGAGAGTACCTTCAATTGGAGCCAGAGGAGGGAAAATAATAAATCCTGAAAATCATGAAGTTTCTTCATCTGAATGTAAGCATCAGCTGTAACCAGACAATTTATTGGAGCTTAAAAGCCATATTGAGACATACAGTTGTTACAACATGATGAGCATTAGAAACAAAATATTCCACAGTACTTACATTTTGGAAGAAATGAGCAAAATGCAGAAGCGAGATCCCACCCCATGATAAAAAAAATAGGAGATTTCCTGGTGGTGGCTGATGGAGTAACAGCAATCTGCTGTTGCTCCAACGCTAATTATCTTACTATTTCCAACCTGTCTTGAAACTTCTTTTTTAAGTGTGATATTCTTTCATTATGGATACAAGGAGGGCCAGAGGTATAAAAAGGATGATTTTTCTGCCTCTTTGGATTCTATTATGGATTTGCTGCAAAAGTCATACACGAGAAGCCTCTGAGAAGTTTCAACAATTCAGCTCTGAATTTAAACAAATGGATGGTAAATTGGATTCTATTCAACAAACTCTTAATGAACACGATAAACATATAAAGAATAATGAAGAAATTTTGGCGTCTCTGGAAACAGAAGTGGATGATTTGCAAAAACTTTGTGAAAAGCAATCTAGGTCCAACGAAAAGTTAAGACAGAAGATTATCAACCTAGAAAATTGAAGTAGAAGAAACAACTTATGGGTTCTGGGTCTTGAAGAATTAATCGAAAGTAATCATCCTATGGAATTTTTTGTAAACTTTTTGCAAGAATTATTTCTGGAGATTTTGACATCTGTGCCTATGATTGATTGAGTTCACAGATCTCCTGCATTTAGACCTCCTAAGGGTCAGAGACCAAGATCAGTAATAATCCGTTTTCAGGAATTTAAAACAAAGGAACTCTTAATTTGCGAATCTCTTCAAAGAGGCATGATTGACTATCATGGTCATAAGATTAGAATTGTCGAAGATTACTCGCCTGAGGTTATGCAGGAATGTGTTAAGTTCAAAGAAGTTATATCCGAGCTTTTTAATAAGGGTTTCAAACCTTCCCTTCGCTACCCAGCCCAACTCAGAATCACACTTAAAGATGGATCTTTCGAATGGTTTTGTTCGACTGTTGAAGCACAAAGGTTTTTAAAATCTGAAGGCTAGTTATTTAGTTTGTCCTTACATGAAGACACAAGATTAAATGAGAAACTTTTAATTCACAAATCCCGTTGAAGGGGCATGATTGGTTATAAAGTGGAATATTAAGATTCTCAAAGATTATTTGCTTGAGATTATGCAGGAACATGCTAAGTTTAAACAAGCTTTGTTGGAATTTTTTTAACAAGGGTTTTAACCCGTCCCTTGGCTACCCAGTTTGACTGAGAATCTCATTAAAGATGGATCCTTCCAATGGTTTTGTTTGAATGCTGAAGCATGAAGATTTTTTAAATTTGAAGGCTAACTGCTTAGTCTGTTTTTTCATGAAGATACAAGATTAAACGTTTAATGTTTTTCTGTATGAATAATTGTATCTTTTACTTTTGGTAAACCTTTGTAACTAATTCCCTTTTGTATTTTTTAATACTGTATTTTTGATATATGAGAATTGAATTCCTTGTTTGGGTATTGTTTAATCTAGGTTGGAATATAAGTAACCTTGAAACTAATTGGAGCAATCACCAGGTTTTTTGGGGGGGTTCTCCATAGTTGTAGATACCGACTTTCTATTGGTCTGTCTTCTTTCTTTGGGAGGTGGGTGGGGGTATGATCTTTTTCTCAGAAGCTGTTTTCGAATTTTTAACCAACTTCTTGCTTGGTTACCATTTCTCAAGGTTTATGGCTTGGTGTTAACTTACATTTTAACCCTTGCTTTAAATAATATTAAAAATGGACCAAACTATTAATTTACTTAGTTTTAACATGAAAGGGTTAAATCACCCTTTTAAACATAATAAGATTTTTGCTTATATTAGGAAATTTAAGGTCCCTATTATTTTCTTACAAGAAACTCACATACGCAAATGTGATAATCCATGATTTTTTAGCCATTGGAATGGACTTGTTTTCATTCTTCTTTTCAGGCCAAATCTAGAGGAGTTTCAATTCTTACAGATAATACATTTCCTTTGTCCAACATAAAATAATGTCTGATACTAATGGATGTTTTGTTATAGTTTCAGGAAAACTAGATAATAAATTAATAGTATTTGCCAATGTGTATGCCCAAATGTAGATGATCCAGGATTCTTTGAGCATTTTTTTTTTCATTTTTATCAGATCTGAATCTTTAGTCTTTGGTGATGAGAGGAGATTTTAACTGTTGGCTAGACCCAATTTTAGACCGATCATCTTCTAAACCAGCGTCTCTTAATAAATCAGCTTTGTTTATTCAATCTTTTTTATTGAGGTGTGGTATTGTTGATGTTTGGCATTTTTTTATATCCTTTAGATAGGGAGTATTCTTTTTTTCCCATGTACATCATACATATTCCAGGATTGATTTTTTTTTATTGATAGTCAGATGATTTCATCAGTTCATTCCTGTGAATACAAAGAGATTGCTGTTTCAGATCATGCTCTTGTATTTATATCTTTAAATCTCCCTGGTCTTCCTCAAACCAACAGATTTTGGCGTTTTAATACAACTTTGTTATCTGATAAGGAATTTTAAAAATCTCTAGAGAAGCATATTATTTTGTTTTTTGAAGAGAATAAAAAGAAAGAGACCTCTAATCTTATTGTATGGGATACTTTCAAGGCCTACTGTAGAGGACAAATTATTTCTTATATTGCCAGTGTTAAGAATAAAGCTAATAAAGAAGGAGAGGAGAAGATGGTGGCGCAACGCAGCTCGCAGCAGTCACTCGGGTGGTGATGTCTGTTATTTGTCAAGTAGGGTGCCGTGCACAATCCTGATTTGATGGAGACGGACATGAGAGCACGGAGGAGGGAAGGGAGGGAACGTCGACTCAGACCATGAGAGGCCTGCGTCGGGCATTTTCATGCCTTACAAGGTGCAGATTGGAAGTCTATGTGGGGCGCCACTCCTCGCACAGACTAGAGCAATGTGTGATTAAGTGCCTTGCTCAGGGGCACAAACACGCTGCTACAGCTGAGGCTCGAACTAGTGACCTTGAGGTAACTAGACAAACGCCTTAACCACTTGGCCACGTGCCCAACATGGAGTACCATCTGGCAAAACTTCTGAAATGCCTGCTTCGCTGCTGCTGCTACTGTATGGTCCGAAATCTCTGGAGGGGAAGGCCCCGAGTCCTCGGCTTTGCTTGCTGCTCGGCGGCCAGGGCGGGGTCGAAGCGCTCGACAGAGGATGGTGCTCGGTGCTCAGTGTCGAAGGGCTGGTCAGAGGCACGAAGATTTTTGACGGATTCAGAGTCTACTGCAGTCGGGTGCTTCCAATGGTGCTGCATCGGCAAGTTTATGGTGCTTGGAGGTTCATGGCAGGGAGGGTTTCTCCCTTCTACCATCTGCATGCGATGATGAGGCTATCGGGACTTTTTTTTACCGTGCCCATAGTCTGCTCTTTATCAAATTATGGTACTGCTTTGCACTGTTGTAACTATATGTTATAATTATGTGGTTTTGTCAGTATTAGCCTTGGTTTGTCCTGTGTTTTTTGTGATATCATTCTGGAGGAACATTGTATCATTTTTTAATGCATGCAATTCTAAATGACAATAAACAAGGACTGTGTCCTCATAATCTAATCTAAAAAAAATCTAATCTAATCTAATAAAGAAAGAATTGAATTAGCCAATTAATTGAAACAGTTAGATCAAAAATATGCTACAGCTCCAGATCCTGTTTTATATAAAATACTTGTGGAAGTTAAAACTATATATGATCTTCTGTTAACATATCCAATTGAAAGTCAACTTCTTAAAGATAAAACTCAATTTTACATTCACGGAGATAAATCAGGCAAAGTATTGGCCAACCAGTTAAAAACTTCTGTAGTTAAACGACAAATTAAAGTCATTTGCAAATCCAATGGTGATAGGACAACTGATCACTCTGAAATAAATGATACCTTTAGAGAATTCTATTCTGAACTTTATAGTTCTGATTCCCCTGAAGGTAATACTGTAATGAATTATTTTCTTGATCAATTAAATATTCCTGCACTTTCTGCAGATAATTGCAAACAGATGGATCAACCCATTTCTTATGAGGAATTCGCCAAGGCTATACGTTCATTACACTCGGGGAAGGCTTCGAATCCAGATGGATTTTCTGGAGAATTTTATAAGGCCTTTTCTTCATTAATTATTCCGCAGTTACACTTAATCTTTTTGGATTCTTTCAAATTGGGTAATTTGCCTCAATCTTTTTATGAAGCGTCTATTTCGCTTATCCTAAAAAAGAACAAGGACCCAACTGAAAGCTCTTCATATAGGCCAATTTCATTACTCAAGGTTGATACTAAAATTCTTTCTAAAGTTCTGGCTCGTAGGATTGAAAATATTTTACCTTCTATTATTTCTGATGATCAGACGGGATTTATTAAAAACTGACATTCCCATTTTAATATACGCCGTGTATTAAATGTTATTTACTCTCCTTCTCAGGAGATATCGGAATGTGTGATATCCTTTGATGCTGTGAAGGCCTTCGATCGGGTTGAATGGAATTATTTATTTAAAACCTTAGAAGAATTTATTTTTGGACCAGATTTTATTCAATGGATTAAATTACTTTATCTATCTCCTTCTGCTCGGGTTCTTACTAATTTTCAAAATTCCAAACCATTTAACCTTCACTGCGGAACTAGACAAGGCTGTCTGTTGAGTACTTTCCTTTTTGATCTAGCTTTAGAACCCCTTGCCATTGCTTTTTGAGAATCTAATGATATCTGTGGTATTTTAAGGAGAGGTATCACCCACAAAATCTCGCTTTACGCTGATGATATATTGCTTTTCATCTCTAATGTTGAGACCTCGCTACCTTGCGTACTTCTTTTACTCTCCCGTTTTAGCCAGTTTTCAGGATATAAATTGAACCTAATTAAGAGTGAATTATTTCCTTTAAATAATTTGGTATCAATTAATACTAATCCCCCTTTTAAAATTGTAAGGAATCAATTTACTTACTTGGGTGTAACAGTCACTAAGAATTACAAACACCTGTTTAAAGAAAACTTTAACACGAGGAAATCTGCAGATGCTGGAAATTCAAGCAACACACACAAAAAATGCTGGTGAATGCAGCAGGCCAGGCAGCATGTAAAAAGGATATGAATAAATTGGTCACCTCTTTCAATATCATTGATTGGACAAATTAATTCTACTAAAATAAATATGCTACCTAAATTTATATATCCTTTTCAGCCTTTACTCGTTCTTATTCCTAAATCCTTCTTTGACTCTCTTGAATCTATTTTATCCTCCTATATATGGAAAAATAAACGTCCTCGTTTAAATAAAGTTCATCTTCAAAAACCTAAAAAGTCTGGAGGTTTAGCCTTACCTAATTTTAGATTTTATTACTGGGCAGTCAATATACGATATCTTACGTTTTGGCTATATTCTATTAATCGTGTCGACTGTATGGTATGGATTTCTTAAGAAGCTAACCCTGTTAATAAATTTTCTATTATTTCTCTTCTTGGATCCTCACTTCCTTTATTTGTAAGTAAACTAACTGATAATTTAATAGTTAAACATACTCTGAGGATCTAGATACAATTCAGAAAACATTTTGGTTTATTGAGATTTTCCCTTTCTAGTCCCACTTCTTCTAATTTTTTTTAAACCCTCTATGACTGATTTAGCTTTTAAAGAATGGGACCGGTTGGGTATTAAATGTTTTTGGGAACTGTTTGTTGGAGGAAATCTTTTCTCATTTGAGCAATTGTCAGCTAAATATAGCTTACCCAAAACTCACTTTTTTAGAGAACTACAAATCAGAGACTTTCTAAGATCTCAATTATACACATTTCCTATAAGCTCAGATAAGAACTTACTAGATGTAATTTTTAGTTTGACATCTTTTCATAATGGTTCAATATCTCATATTTATGGTATGTTACTGGAGATGAGGAATGTTCCTTTAGACAAAATTAAGAATCTCTGGGAACAAGATTTACAGACATCAATACCTGAGGAAACTTGGAATGAAATTTTTAAACTGGTTAATACTTCATTGCTATGTGCTCGCCATTCCCTCATACAATTTAAGGTGGTACATAGAGCCCATATGACTAAAGATAAGCTTTTTCGTTTTTATTTGGATATATCTCCCCACTGTGACAGATGTAATAATGGAGAAGCTTCATTAATTCATATGTTTTGGACTTGTCCGAGTCTTGAAAAATATTGGAAGGAAGTTTTTCGAACTTTTTCTTTACATTTCAAAGTCAATTTTAAGCCTAATCCTCTGACGGCCCTATTCGGTATTGTTGCAGGACAAGATATCAAGCTGAAGACATCAGATTTATATAATTTGGCCTTTAGCTCTCGTATAGCTAGAAAGGCACTTTTGTTTAAATGGAAAGATGTTTTTCCTCCTACTCATGCTCAATGGTTATGCAACATTATGTCATGGTTAGATTCAGAGAGGATTCGTTGTTCAATTTCTGAATCTCGTCAAGACTTTCAAACATTGGGGGGACCCTTTCTGAATTATTTTCAAAACTTTCAAAACCAATTCGTTGTTTAAATTCAGATTTGGCTATTATTAATTTTTATTATATGAGAAGGTATTTTACCCTTTTTTCTCCTTAATAAATAGCTTCGGTCTTGGTCAGGGTTAGACTCTTTTTTTGTAATAAATTAGTATATTTCAATATAATTTATTCATTAACTTACATGAATATGGTTAATGAGATTGTTATTATGAATAGATATAATGTAATTGGTAGTTTAAAAAAAATCTTTGACCTTTTATATATACTTTCTTGTACACTGTATTCTTCTATGTCGAAACTAATAACAATATTGGAAAGTAAAAATAGGATTAAAGGATTTTAGTTCATTGAGTCATAGAGCCATTGAACAATACAGCATGCATACAAGCCTTTGACAAAACCAGTCCAATCAGATCACTCTGCCCCTCCAGCTAGGCCCAAATTCCTGAGTTTAGCCCACATCCCTCTGACCTGTATATACAGAATGCAAGCCAAGTTTCTGCACAGATTCTGCCTGCCATGCTGAATTCCTGAGTTTTGACTGCATTGATCCAGATCTACAGTCTCTCTTATGTCAAGTTTTTCACTGTACCTTGGTACATATGATATTATTAAACAAATTTACCAGTTCACGAAATAGAACTGAATGTTCGGCACAATGGGGTCACAGTTCTGTGGCCATTTATCTCATGGCTCTCAGTGGGATCTTGCCCTCTACCACTGTACTTCCCTAACCTTAGAGATATGACTATGCTTTGAAACTGTGAAAAGAACTTAGCTCACCAACAAAAGATGACAATCAAAGTCAGGCTTGATTAATCAATAAATCGTGAGAACAAAGAAAGAGCTGGGTATAAAGCATGGGGATTTGGAAAAGATAAAGAAAGAATGTACAGAAAAGTTTTTTTAAAAAAAGCAGAAATGTTGCATGATAATATATTGGCGAACTCCAATCAAAATTGTCTTTCTACTGATTGAAAGCAACCTCTGGCTCTCTTTGGGTCTCCTATCAATAGGATATTCAGTGGTTTCCAGTTACTTGAAACACATCTAAACAAACAAATTTTGGCACAATTAAGTGGCTGCCCAATTAGCCTATGTTTAATAGAAACAGTTTTAAAAAGTGTATAAAAGAAAAAGTTACCATTTAACTGAGTATCAAATTATGTATTTAAATGATACACAGAACAAATTAGAACATGACCAAAACTGCTACAGTTATATAAAACTGTGTAGTTTCTAATAGGTATCAACAGAGCAATTCACTCAATGTACACAGATCTGTTCTTTTAATTGACTGTAAATGACCAAAATCAGTGCCGACACCTAGTACATATAGTGGACTGCCTTCAAGCACTGCTTTCAATGATTGCATCCACCAAATCTTCATTTTAATTGTAACATTCAAGATGATTGTCAATACCTTCAACTTCTTTGTTGTTACTAACCTGGTGGCGTAGTGAAATTGTTTCATTTTCTCTCCAGGCCGTTTCTGGCATTTCCAAGCTTGAATGCTTGAGATCGCAGTGAGCAAATTCTGAATCGTCTTACTGTTTATTAGTCACCAACTATAAGTGACAAAAACAACTGCTTTTTGAACACAAACATGCAAATGATGCTATTTTAAAACTGTTTGATCTAAGGTGTAATGTCTAATGGCCACAGATGTGCCCACGACTGATGCTAGTTAGAAACTGTTAGGCAACAGGCTTCTGCCCAAAGTAAGCAACATAGTGTCACAAATAAACAAAGGGAATCCTGGCTATTTTCTCATAGAAACATGGAAACCTTGAAAAACTACAGCACAAAACAGGTCCTTCGGCCGACAAAGCTGTGCCCAACATGTCCTTACCTGAGAAATTACCTAGGGTTATCCATGGCCCTCTATTTTTCTGAGCTCCATATGCCTGCCTAGGAGTCTCTTAAAAGACCCTATCGTATTCACCCCTACCACCGTTGCCGACAGCCCATTCCACACATTCACCACTCTGTGTAAAAAACTTACCCCTGACATCTCCTATGTACCTACTTCCAAGCACCTTAAAACTATGTCTTCTCGTGCTAGCCATTTCAGCCCCGGGAAAAAGCCTTTGACTGTCCACACAACAAATGCCTGTCATCATCTTATATTTCTCTATCAGGTCACCTCTCATCCTCCTTCGCTCCAAGGATTTTCTCAATTTGTTTTTGTTCTTTAAGAGTCATCCAAATAAGTGGCTATTCCAATTAACTGATGGCCCAATTAACCAGAATCCACTGTATTTCACAGTCTGATTGACAGCAATAAATTACCTAGCTTGTAGTAGCTGATGTCATCTTCTTGATTTATTGGAGGATGAAGGCTAATCCTGCACTGAGTCTTTCACAAAACTCCTTTTTCTCAAGATGCTATTGTAAATGTCTGCATTCTCCAAAGAAAGTCCATGGGAAATCATAACAGCTTTGCCTATGGGAGCCACTCTACCACAAAAGCCAGACCCTTGCTCCATTTTGTCATTGTAAAGGAATTTGTATTAGCTGCTATAATGATTTTATGTTAAATTTCAAATGATAGTACTTTAGGAAACAATATATGAGTAATTTCAGACATGATCTATATTAAGTGTGATATGTATGGGTGGAACAGTTGAGTTTGGTTCCCAAGTGTATCCATTGCAACAGCCTTCCTCCCTTCATTCAGCTCTACTGCAGCCTAAGTGAAAAAGATTGATTGCTTCAATGAGTCAACAACTCCATTGTCTTTTCCTCATGTGAATACTAGAATGGCATAAAGTAAATTAGATCATTCCAGTTTTTTTCTCCTTCAGTATTCCACAACTGTAAACATATGGCTAAACCCTTTACATCACATTGTTGTGTAAACCTAAAGCTTTCCACCATCTGTCTTGAATGTGAATGCTGCCCATTTAATTTAATTTCCATAAAGACACAACACCAGCCGAGATATGCTCTTGCATTTTCACGTTAGCTCTGGAAATGAACCACTGTTCAATGTGTACTGACCTTGGATTCCCACTAAACAGGTACTTGCCTTTGTTTGGTCAGGATCATCGGTCAGAAATAAAAGCAGAAAGCCTGGGCAACACCTGTGGAGAGAGACAAAGTTTTAGCAGAACTGCAGAAAAAAATGAAGCTCATCAATTATAGCCTCATTTCATGACATGAAGCGAGATTTGTTAGCAAAATTTATATAGGAATCATCATATTTAGAGCCTAGAAGTTGAAACCATTTGTGCACATTTTGTGTGCCTGATTGCACAAAGTATGGTATCCAGCACCGAGAAAATTGGACTGGACTAAACTGTGCATAGTTGGCTTAGCACGGCTGAACTTTCCATGGCAGCGGTCACTGAAATGGGTCATGCTGTGCTTCCTTCACTGCTGACAGATATTAAAGATTTGTATCCTACAGCCTCCAAAACTCACTCACAGAAAACCAAGGAGCTTCTGTCACAGGGCTGGGGAATAAAATGTTATCTATAAAATCTTCACAGAAATGTTGAATTCTTTTGTATAGCAGCCCTCTGCCTCATTGTCCTCTGGTTGGCATTATGGATAACCAGCCAGCAGTGGTCCTTTTAATTGCAACTGCAACTGTATCCTTGCTTCTTATCAATAGACCACAGTCTGTGCAGATCGATAATAACATCTCCTCCTCTCTGAAATTCAACACAGGTGCACCTCAAGGATGTGTACTTAACCTACTGTTCTTCTCTCACTGCACTTCTGACTACATGGCTAAGCACAGCTCAAAGGCCATCTATAAATTTGACAATGGCACCACTATTGTTGGTAGAATCTCAGATGGCAACAAGGGGGTGTACAGGAGTACGATAGATCGGCTGGTTGGGTGGCATCACAACAACAGCCTCGCACTCAGCACCAGCAAGCCCAAGGGATAGATTGTGGACTTCAGGGACTAGAAGTCGGGAAAACACATACCAGCCCTTACTGAGGGGTCATTGCTGGAAGTGGTGAGCAGCTTCAAGTTCCTGGGCATCAGTATCTCCGAAGTTCTATCCTGGGCCCAACATATTGATGCAATCCTGAAGAAGGCAGCAGCTCTATTTAATTAGGAGGTTGAGGAGATGTCACCAAAGAGGACAATGCCCGATCGCATATACGTCCGTAGTCCCGATCGGAGAACGCGATGTAGCGGACGTAACCAATCTTGTGTATCGTACGTCTCTTGAGTGTAGTAGTGTTATCTCTCTGTTTAATTTTCTTTCGAAAATATTACCGTAAAGTGCATCATGGCTTCCAAACGCAGGTTATTCGACCTGAAACTCTTCCAGTGGAATGCTATGAGGAAGTTGAGAACAGTGATATGGTGATCCTGATCGTCTTTGATAAAAATTGTGTGTGATATAGGCTAAGAAAGTGTTTACATAGAAGTTGAAAAACTGAAAAAATTAAAAAGGTTAAAATGAAATTTAAAAAATAGTGTATGTATGTATGTATGTATTATAGTGTACAGTATACAGTTTTAGTGTAAGTTCTTGGCTAATTAGTCAATACAGGTACACTGCAGTACTCCATATAGGTTTGCTGAGTATATAATATGGTGTTCGCACAACGTCCAAATCACATAACATCTGATTTCACAGAACGTATCGTGGACGTTAAGCGGTGCACACCTGTATGTTGGAGAGCGTTCTGACCCTCCGTGTCACAGCCTGTTGTGGAGACTCCAATGCACAGGATCGCAGGAGGCTGCAGAAGGTTGTAGACTCACACAGGCGTTGCCCTCACCACCATCAAGAACATCTTCAAGAGGCAGTACCTCAAGAAGGCAGTATCCATCACTAAGCACCAACACTATCTGGGACACCTGAAGACCCATAGTCAATGATTTCGGAACAGCTTCTTTCCCTCCACAATCATAACTCTGAATGGTCCACGAACACATGATCACTACTTCATTATTCCCTTTTTGCACACAATATTTTGAAATTAATAGTAATTTTCATTTTTTTTATCCCTTTCCCAAATCTTTCCCTTTACTTGTGATAATTCACTATTTTCCAAAAAAAAACAACAAACATTTAGACTAGGGGTGCTTACGTTAGCAATATTACTGTGTTGATGAGAAGAGCAAATGAAAAAATTAAGTAAATAAGTACATAGGGATTGGATAATTATGTCTGCGGGCAGGAACAAGCACGAACAAATTGGGATATAAACACCTACAATGGTTGGTATATAGGCTTGTATGCAGCATTTTGGACCAGTGGAAATGGTCCAGAAGGGTTGTATGGAAACTATTATTACCATTTTTCTTAACAACTAATTTCATTACTTAGCCTAATAGGTTAGATTTACCACAGTACATAATTATCAATTTAAATGTTTATTTTGCTTTTATATCATCTCAATGTGTACTTAAGAATGTATAAATAATTGTAGTTTTATACATATAAAAAAATGGAAAAGGTTATATGTGTGAAAAAGTACATGATAATTGTGAACTCCTTATCCAAATAAAAATAAAATTTAAAAAAAAAGAAATTAATAGTAATTTTCATGTCTTTGCATTGTACTGCTGTTGCAAAACAACAGATTTCAGGACATATGTCAGTGAAAATAAACCTGATTCTGATTCTTTACTGATTACTGCTTATAACAAATGATGCATGCAAACACCAGTGACCCCTGATCTGAAGTAGCTTGGACTATTTAGATAAGATGAATAGCCAAGGTCTTTTCTTCAAAGTGGAGGCATCCAAAACCAAAGGGTGCAGGTTTAAGGTGATGGGGGAAAGATTTAAAAGGGACCTGAGAAGCAATTTTTCATACAGAGGGAGGAGAGTATCTCAAACGCTCTGCCAGAGGAAGTGTAGAGGCAGGTGCAAATATGACACTTAAAAGTCATTTGAACAGTCACATGAAAAGCAAAGGTTTAAAGGTTTGTGAGCCAGGTATAGACACATGTAACTAGCTCAGTTAAGTTGTGAACTCAGATCAGTCCCTCATGAAAACCAGCCTCCTCTCCTTCCATGGACTCTCTATACCTCTGGCCACCTCAGGAAAGCATCCAACGTAATCAACGACTCCTCCCCACCCCCAATCTCGATCATTCACTTTACTTTCCCCTTCCACTGGGCAGAAGATACAAAAGCCTGAAGACGCACACCATCAGGCTCAAAGACAGCTTCTCTCCTGCTCCATAAGCAGACTTCTTAAACGGAACTCTCAATCTCGCAATTCACTGTCTTGTGACCCTTGCATTTCATTGTCACCCGCACTGAGCTTTCTTTTATAACAGTAACTGCGTACAAAATTCTACATTCTGTTACTGTTTTTCCCTTTGTTCAACCTCAATGTACTTAACGTTTTGAAATTATCTGTAAGGATGGCATGCAAAACAAAGCTTTTTACTGTACCATAGTGCATGTAGCAAAATAAATAATTACCAATTACCAATTCCAACTTGATCGGTATGGATGACATGGGCCAAAGGGCTTGTTTCTGTGCTGTATGACACTATAAATCAATAACTCCAGAACACAGAAGTCAATAACACCATTCATAGATTGGAGAGAGCCCAGATATCTAGGAAAACAAGATATCTCCTTTCCCAGTAATTCTCTTCAGCTCCATATCAATTTTTCCTACTACCACACTTTGGCTGCCATGGAGAGTTCTGCAAGCAATGATTTGTTTTTCAGCAATGATACTATCCCTACAAATGACCCCAGATAGGAACTATATAGATCCTCTTTTAACAAATAAATATGCATTATTTTTAATATATTTCTGCCCAATTTTGCAAGTTTCTGTGAAGATCCTAATTACAATTAATGCAGAACCTATATAGTTCATCAGAAGTGGGTAAAATCCAGTTACTGAGCAATATTAACATTTTGACAGTTGAAATGAAAGTAAATGAAAATAATGAATATAATACACTACAATGGATACTTTAAAGTGGGAGCATGTTTTCCTGGAAAAAATCTAAGAAGAAGGCTTAAGTTGTTGGTGGAGATCTTCCATTCTAGCCTATCATTTGACACAAATCACAGTCACACTTTATAAATATCTCTGGATTCGGCCCAGAACCTCCATGTGAACAGTAGGCTTTTTTCTGGTTTCCTTTTCGACAAACCACAGGAAAATCTGAGTTTCTCCTGGCTTGGAGTCAGACAGTCATAGAATACTCCAGCACGGAACCAGGCCCCTTGCCCATATAGTCCGCGCTGCATTGTTAATCTCCCTGCTCACAACAACCCGCACCTGGACCATAGCCCTCCATGTCCCTCCCATCCATGTACCTATCCAAATGCTGAAATTGAACCCACATTCTTGTGTGTCAGAATCAGAATCAGAATCTAGTTTATTATCACAATCAGGTTTATCATTCACCTTATACAAGACCAGCTCTCCCAACCACTGCCTCCTCAGTGTAAATCATCTGGAGTATCTCAGAAAGAATTCGGGTATTTGATATTTCCAAATAACTTTATTGCAGCTTTGACTTGCTATTCATGACTAGTCTGCATGATTTCATCATCTTTTCACCCACAAATTTCTCCTTCTCTCTTCAGTTCATATTTCTCTCTGTCCTTGACGAATCGGTGTCAGGGTCCAGTGGCATGGGTTACAAGACTGGGGACCCTGCAGTGCTGCAACTTTCCTCTGCGTTCACTGCTGTTGTGATGTGCCACCTTCTGCCAGCTCCGCCATAGGGGTCTTAGTTGGATCACAACACACTGGCAAACCTACTTTGCATTCACCACAGTAAAAACAGGTTGTTTATATCATATGGAGTCCAGAATTACACACTATAGTCCAACTGTGGCCAAACGAATGTTTTAGATCAGTTGTATAATACCTGGTATCCTTGCTCTTATATGCCATATCTCAGTCAATGAAAAAAGTATATCATGAATGTCCTCAAAAATGGTAAGTGATGTATATGTGAAGGACTATGGAGCTAGGTTAGTCATACTGAATGATAGGACCCTTGGAAATACTACGGAACAGAAGGACTCCTGGTGTGTGTGTTTTAAGGATCCTTGAAAGCAGCAGTACAAGTGGATAATGAAGCTGGTAAGAAAATTAAACCCAGTGGGTCATTATTCTGCTCATTTTATCAACTCAAATTACCAATTACCTAATTTGAGAGACAAATTATTAAAATTTGGCTTTCTCGGTTTTACTAAAAAAATTGATTTACATAGTGTAAAAAAAATCAAGTCTGGATGCACCTCATTGTCGTTTGTAAAAAGAATTGAAATATTTGTGCTCATTTTGAATGAACAAATAACAGATAGCTTTCCAGGGAACTAACAACAGCTTTTAGGTTACTAACAAGGATCGGGGCAAAAACGGCAAAGGATAAAGAAAGAGCTGCTCTCAGGATGCTACAAGGACGCATTATCTTGATCATAGATCACTTGATTTCCGCAGGGTGGAAAATTAAGTCTTAATGTATCTCATTGTCACCATCATTAGTAGAACTAGTTAAAGCATTCTGCGTTTAACTTGAAATAACAGAAAACACATTGAAATTTCTCGGGAAATGACAGGAATCTTGTAAATTACTAAAGTGGATTTGGGCAATGCAAAGCAAACTAATCAGCTTTATTATGATGACTATAATGCAAATTTTTGTTTATTATCAGCTCTATGCAGTTGAAAGCACTTGAATCTGTAGATTATTCATTCAAGATCCAGCCTAGGCACCTAGTATGACACTCCATTGTAGTCTGAGATGCACTGTAAATACACTAGCTTCGAATATCCTCAGTACCACTGAGATGAGTGGTAGAATCTGGGTTGGGGGTGGCACTGAGGGAATATTGGAAGAGTAAAATGGGATCAATTGGGAGAATAAGATAGGATCAGTGTAGGATTAATGTAAATGGGTGTTTTATCATTGGCATGGAGTCAAAGCACTAAAGAGTCTATTTCTGTGCAGTATGACCCGATAACTTCTAAAGACACATCGAATCATTGCTGTGCTATGATCTAATCATTGCTTGGCTGTAGGCTTACCTACTTTAAGTTCAGTAGCATCTGCATGCAGCCGATAACACACGCAATCTAGCATCATAGTAATAACCACAGTAAAGCTATCCATGATGAAGTGAGACAATGTGGGAAGATATCCACTGGTCATCTGAAAGAAGATGTTTTATTGATAAGGGCCTTCAATTACTGATGAACATCAAATGCTGGCTAAAGTCACTTCCTCAAATTGTGGTATTTCCTATTAGTCCTGAGCAAAGAAGCTGCTCCTAGATCATTAATGGTTTAGATACGACAGGTAAAGGGAAGTGTCATTTTAGGAATGGTCCAAGAATTAGAAGGCACATACAGTGTTTAAACCTTTGAGAGAAAAAAACACAAGACAATGTGAGAAGGAACATTTTTACGCGGACAATAGAATGGATTTGGAATTTACTCGCTGTAGGGGTAGTGAAATTGCTGTTGTTAGTGTCTTATAAAATTGAGTAGGAACTTAAGGTTATGGGAAAGAGCAGGGGATTTGTAATTCTTCATGAGTCATTCTACTTGGAGATGGCATAGTCTCAAGGGGTCGAAAGGTGTTCGGTGCTGTAACAGTTCTATGATTCATTCATTCTAGAACTGTGTCTCCTACATTTATAGTAAAGGCTAAACCATGGATTACTGCCTGCCTTCTGAATATAAACAACTTTAAATTATGAGCGATCCCAACAAATCAAGGTTTTTTATAGCATTTTAAACACTAACTCCTATTTGACAGATTTCAGCTTTCACATCAGATATACCATTTCATTAATTTGACTCAGAGCTATAACCTGAGAAGTTCATTTATAGGAAGTTTTGTATTACAAAATAGTTTACAGCTCCCCCGCACAAATCAGCAGCTATCAAAGGATGAAAACAATATTAGCTTTCATCACAGGAGAGGGAAGGGCAAGAGTCAGATACTAGAGAGTACACCTGTTTGAGTACTGTTGTGGGGGAGCGACCTGCCTGGGGGAAGCAACAGCGGTTGCGTCTCGGACAGAGTCTGACCCTGTGGCTCAGAAAGGTAGGGAAAGGAAGAGGGTGGCAGCAGTGATTGGGGACTCTATAGTTAGGGGGCCAGATAGACGATTTTATGGATGGTAGTTTGCCCCACAGGTGCCAGGGTCCAGGATGTTTCTGATCCCATCCACAACATCCTGAAGTGGAAGTTGATCAGCAAGAGGTCGTGGTACATATTGGTACCAATGACATAGGTAGGAAAAGGGAGGAGGTCCTGAAAACAGACTGCAGGGAGTTAGGAAGGAAGTTGAGAAGCAGGACCTCAAAGGTAGTAATCTTGGGATTACTGCCTGTGCCACGTGACAGTGAGTACAGGAATAGAGTGAGGTGGAGGATAAATGCGTGGCTGAGGGATTGGAGCAGGGGGCAGGGATTCAGATTTCTGGATCATTGGGACCTCTTTTGGGGAAGGTGTGACCTGTACAAAAAGGACGGGATGCACTTGAATCCCAGGGGGACCAATATCCGGGAAGGAAGGTTTGCTCAGGCTATTGGGGAGAGTTTAAACTAGAATTGCTGGGGGGTGGGAACCAAACTGAAGAGACGGAGGAAGAGGCAGTTGTCTCACAAATAGAGAAAGCTTGGAGACAGTGTGAGAGGGAGGACAGGCAGGTGATAGATAAGAGATGTGCTCAGACCGATGGTTTGAGATGTGTCTATTTTAAAGCAAGGAGTATCATGAACAAAGCAGATGAGCTTAGAGCATGGATCAGTACTTGGAGCCATGATGTTGTGGCCATTACAGAGACTTGGATGGCTCAGGGGCAGGAATGGTTACTTAGAGTGCCAGGTTTTAGATGTTTCAGAAAGGACAGGGAGGGAGGCAAAAGAGGTGGGGGCATGGCACTGCCAATCAGAGATAGTGTCATGGCTGCAGAAAAAGAGGAAGTCATGGAGGGATTGTCTACTGAGTCTCTGTGGGTGGAAGTTAGGAACAGGAAGGGGTCAATAACACTACGTGTTTTTTATAGACCACCCAATAGTAACTGGGACATTGAGGAGCAGATAGGGAGACAGATTCTGGAAAGGTGTATTTATAACAGGGGAGATTTTAATTTCCCAAATATTGATTGGCATCTCCCTAGATCAAGAGGTTTAGATGGGGTGGAATTTGTCAGGTGTGTTCAGGAAGGTTTCTTGACACAATATGTAGATAAACCTACAAGAGGAGAGGCTGTACTTGATCTGGTATTGGGAAATGAACCTGACCAGGTGTCAGGTCTCTCAGTGGAAGAACATTTTGGAGATAGTGATCACAATTCTATCTCCTTTACCATAGCATTGGAGAGGGGTAGGAACAGACAAGTTAGGAAAGTGTTTAATTGAAGTAATGGAAATATGAAACGATCAGGCAGGAAATTGGAAGCATTAATTGGGAACAGATGTTCTCAGGGAAATGTATGGAGGATATGTGGCAAATCTTCAGGGGATACTGTACTTGTGTGGCGTTCTGCATAGGTACGTTCCAATGAGACAGGGAGAGGATGGTAGGGTACAGGAACTGTGGTGTACAAAGACTGTTGAAAATCTAGTCAAAAAGAAAAGAAAAGCCTACGAAAGGTTAAAAAACTAGGTGATGATAGAGATCTAGAAGATTATAAGGCTAGCAGGAAGGAGCTTAATAATGAAATTAGGAGAGTTAGAAGGGGCCATGAGAAGGCCTTGGTGAGCAGGATTAAGGAAAACCCCAAGGATTTCTACAAGTATGTGAAGAGGAAGGGGATGAGACATGAGAGAACAGGACCAATAAAGTGTGACAGTGGAAAAGTGTGTACAGATCCAGAGGAGGTAGCAGAGGTACTTAATGAATACTTTGCTTTAATATTCACTGCGGAAAAGGATCTTGGAGATTGTAGGGATGACTTACAGCAGACTGAAAAACTTGAGCACATAGACATTAAGAAGGAGGATGTACTGGAGCTTTCAGAAAGCATCAAGTTAGATAAGTCACTGGGACCAGACGAGATGCACCCCAGGCTACTGTGGGAGGCAAGGGAAGCGATTGCTGAGCCTCTGGTAATGATCTTCGCATCATCAGTGGGGACGGGAGAGGTTCCGGAGGATTGAAGGTTTGCAGATGTTGTTCCCTTATTCAAGAAAATGAGTAGAGATAGGTAAGGAAATTATAGACCAGTGTGTCTTATTCCAGTGGTTGGTAATTTGATAGAAAGGATCCTGAGATGCAGGATTTATGAACATTTGAAGAGGGATAATATGATTAGGAATGGCCAGCATGGCTTTGTCAAAGGTAGGTCATGCCTTATGAGCCTGATTGAATTTTTTGAGGATGTGACTAAACACATTGATGAAGGTAGAGCAGTAGATGTAGTGTATATGGATTTCAGCAAGGCATTTGATAAGGTACCCATGCAGGACTTATTGAGAAAGTAACTAGGCATTGGATCCAAGGGGATCTTGCTTTGTGGATCCTGAATTGGGTTGCTCACAGAAGGCAAAGAGTGGTTGTAGATGGGTCATATTCTGCATGGAGTTCGGTTATCAGTGTTGTGCTTCAGGGATTCCTTCTCTTCGTGATTTTTATAAATGACCTGGATGAGGAAGTGGAGGGATGGGTTTGTAAATTTGCTGATGACACAAAGGTTGGGGGTGTTGTGGATAGTGTGGAGGGCTTTCAGAGGTTACTGCAGGATATTGATAGGATGCAATACTCGTCTGAGAAGTGGCAGATGGAGTTCAACCCAGATAAGTGTGAGGTAGTCCATTTTGGTAGGTCAAATATGATGGCAGAATATAGTATTAATGGTAAGACTCTTGGGAGTGTGGAGGATTAGAGGGATCTTGGGGTTCAAGTCCATAAGACGCTCAAAGCGGCTGCACAGGTTGACACTGTGGTTAAGAAAGCATACGGTGCATTGGCCTTCATCAATTGTGGGATTGAGTTTAGGAGTCAAGAGGTAATGTGCAGCTACAAAGGACCCTGGTCAGACCCCATTTGGAGTACTGTGCTCAGTTTTGGTCGCCTCACTACAGGAAGGATGTGGAAACCATAGAAAGGGTGCAGAGATTTACAAGGATGTTGCCTGGGTTGGGGAGCATGCCTGATGAGAATAGGTTGAGTGAACTTTGCCCTTTCTCCTTGGAACGGCAGAGGATGAGTGGTGACCTGATAGAGGTGCATAAGATGATGAGAGGCATTGATCGTGTGGATAGTCAGAGGCTTTTTCCCAGGGCTGAAATGGCTAACATGAGAGGGCACATTTTTAAGGTGCTTGGAAGCAGGTACAGAGGAGACGTCAATGGTAAGTTTTTTACACAGAGAGTGGTGAGCACGTGGAATAGGCTGCCAGCGACAGTGGTGGAGGCGAATACGATAGGGTCTTTTAAGAGACTCCTGGATAGCTAGATTGTGCTTAAAAAAATAGAGGGCTATGGGTAACCCTAGGTAATTTCTAAATTAACTACAAACATTGACTGTACTCTTTTCTGTAGATGCTGCCTGGCCTGCTCAGTTCCTCCAGCATTTTGTGTGTGTTGCTTGGATTTCCAGCATATACAGATTTTCTCTTGTTTGTAAATGTGTTTTTATCTCTATTACTAACTTATGAGATCATCTGTATGAACACTCAGTCAACTTTGTTCCAGAAACAATGAACTGAAGTTGTTTTTTTTTTATCCAGCTGAAAACACTTTGTTCCCAATAAGTAGTTTCCTCCATCTCAGTAGGTATGGCTACAGGAACCCAAGCACATTCAAGTTTTATGGTACGTGGTGCGCTGACGCATAAACAGCAAAATATATCTGAAACTATGTTTCACTGCTATCTAACTTAACATATCATTACCTTATCTCATTTGGTTTAACCTTTGAATAACAGATTTTATTAAAAATAGGAGTGTTTAATACAAGTTCATTAGTAGGATATTCACAAATTTAGATGCATATCAAAATGCAATATTCATTTGATATTCTGAGTGCGAGGAACAACTATTAGAGACCAAGGTAACGAGAATATAGGGATTATAAGCGGTCAAGTAATAAAGTGAATGAGATACAGGATCTGTATGATGTGCCGGAATGAAGGGTGGATATATTGAATGATCTTTCGTTTCTTCCATATGTTCTTATTTTATGAGGGAGTTTTACTGCCAGTTAATTAGATTTACAAATAGCACACACAGGCTACATTGTTGCTTTCCACTTTTACAAATTAAGACTTACTGTTCCAGAATGTAAGTGTTTTCCAGGAACTCAAAGCAACTGAAAGCCAATAAATATTGGTGCTGTCTCCCAGAGTCCAGTGTTTCCCATACAAGAAACGGAGACTGGTGCGGTGGAGAGTCTGTACATGTTGTGGGAATTATTATCCTTCAATTAACCAGCATTTTTCAGAGGAGGACATTAAGAATAGCCAAAGTTTGAGTGGGAATATTGGTGAAACTGCCAATTACTGCCAGAAACCAGAGAATCTGATGCAAATGAAGCAATCCTTGTTGCAAACGATTCCATGCACTATTTTGAAAGCCATAGGGAAAACTTCCCAGTTATTCTGAATAATATTTATAATCAATAATTTCATCATTATCACATTAGCCTGATTTTGTGAGGGAAAGTGGGCAAATTTTATGTACTTCCATTAACCACACTTTAGGAAGGATGTCCTGGAGAGAGTGCAGAGTAGATTCACCTGAATGTTGTCTGGAGTGCAGGACTTTAGTTAAGGGGAGAGATTGGATAGGCTTCAAACAACACAAATAAAAATTGCTGGTGAACGCAGCAGGCCGGGCAGCATCTATAGGAAGAGGTACAGTCAACGTTTTGGGCCGAGACCTTTCATCAGGCCTAACTGAAGGAGTATAGTGAGAGCAACAGAGGGAGAAAAAGGAGAAAGAGAAAAAAAAATTCTCTGTAACTTCCACCACCTCCAATGGGATTCCACCACTGAACACATCTTTCCCTCCACCCCCCCGCACTTTCCACAGGGATCCCTTCCTACGCGACTCCCTTGTCCATTCATTCCCCCCCATCCCTCCCCACTGATCTCCCTCCTAGCACTTATCCTTGCAAACGGAACATGCCCTTACACTTCCTCCCTCACCACCATTCAGACAGTCCTTCCAGGTGAGGTGACACTTCACCTGTGAGTCATCTGGAGTGATATACTGTGTCTGGTGCTCCCGGTGTGGCCTTCTATATATTGGCAAGACCCGATGCAGGCTGGGAGACCATTTCGCTGAACACCTACGCTCTGTCCGCCAGAGAAAGCAGGATCTCCCAGTGGCCACACATTTTAATTCCACGTCCCATTCCCATTCTGATATGTCTATCCACGGCCTCCTCTACTGTCAAGATGAAGCCACACTCAGGTTGGAGGAACAACACCTTATATTCCGTCTGGGTAGCCTCCAACCTGATGGCATGAACATTGACTTCTCTAACTTCCGTTAATGCCCCACCTCCCCTTCATACCCCATCCGTTATTTGTTTATTTACTTTCTCTCTCTCTCTCTCCTTTCTCTCCCTCTGTCCCTCTCACTATACTCCTTGCCCATCCTCTGGGCTTCCCCCCTCCCCCTTTCTTTCTGTCTAGGCCTCCTGTCCCATGATCCTCTCATATCCCTTTTGCCAATCACCTGTCCAGCTCTTGGCTCCATCCCTCCCCCTCCTGTCTTCTGCTATCATTTCCGATCTCCCCCTCCCCCTCCCACTTGCAAATCTCTTACTATCTCTTCTTTCAGTTAGTCCTGACAAAGGGTCTTAGCCAAAAACCTCGACTGCACCCCTTCCTAGAGATGCTGCCTGGCCTGCTGCATTCACCAGCAATTTTTATGTGAGTTACTTGAAATTCCAGCATCTGCAGATGTCCTCGAGTTTGCGCTTTTGGATAGGCTTCATTTGTTTTCCCTCAAGTAAAGGAGACTAAGGGCTGACCTGACAGAAATATAAGATTATATGAGGCCCAGTTAATGTAGGTGGTCTGAATTATTCTCCCATGGTATTAAAAACAAGATGTCATAGATTTAATGTGAGATGAAAGACTTTTAAAGGAGATCTGAAGGGTAAGCATTTTACACAGACAGCAATTGATTTCTGGAGCTCATTCTCAGAGGGGGTGCTGAAATCAAATATATGTAAGAAGCATTCAGGCAGTCACTTAAGAAGGCGAGGTGTTAAAGAATATAATCCTAGTGTGGGCAAAAGTGTAGGGTAGAAAGTTTGGCACAGATGTGGTGAGCCCAAGGGCCCATTTCTAAGCTGTACAACTCTATGACTCAATCTGTGTCAACTTTCCCCTACAGAACATTCAGCAACATTAGAATACTACACAGTTAACCCTACAGGTCCTGAAGCTGCAGTTAACTATTCACTGTTTTTTCTCCGAATGCCTAAAATTGTAATAATTCATCCCACTTTTGCTGGGGGAATCTACAGCTACTATACGTCCTTTCCCAGGTTGTGTTTGGTGTAGGGAGTGTCCACCATTAATTTTAGTGGAAGAGAATTGCTGAGCTGGAATTTAGTGAGTGATTCTTTATCGGGGTAACTCCTTTGCGGCTCCCAGCTGTTTGGTAAGTTTGGATTTATTCAAAAGACAGTGCACTGCCTTTTAAATCTATGACTTTGTTGTTTTGGGAACTTACTGGGGATAAACTGCTTGTTGCTTTCTTACACAGCCAAAGGAAACAACTTGCCAAAGTACTCATTTACTACAGATGGTTTTGGGACGTCCTGAAGCTACTTGGCACAATGTAACTGCAAGTCTTTCTTTCTTCTCAAAGACATGAAACTGGCAACTGCAACATTAGATAAACACAGGTCACCTCTGAACCCTTGGATATCAAAAGGTATATTGACGGTGAACCAATTTACTTTGGTGTTGTAGGAACTATATCACAGATTGAAAGCAACTGAAATTATGGACAAAAAGTCAGCATTATAACAACTTTTCCCCTTTAGGAATAAACATTAGGTTGTGGAATCTTTGTATAAACTCCAGTTAAAGTACAACATACTTCAATTACGCCAACGTTTCTCTTTCCCTGCGTGGGATACAGTAACTTGTAATCCATTCTTTTCCCTATTGGTGGCAGGACTGCATGCAAGTATTTCATACACTGCTTTATGTTCACAACCTCGATGAGTATGTAAAGTGGGAATTTTATAAATATCCCATTTTTAGCGTTCAAAATAAATTTATTATCAAAGTATGTGTATGTCACCGTATGCTACTGTGAGATTCATGTTCTTGCAGGTGTTCACAGGAAAACAAAGCACAACAGAATGAATGGAAAGCTATGACAAACAACCGAAGTGCAAAAGAAGACGAACTGTGCAAATAAAAATAAATAAATAATACTGAGAACCTGAGTTGTAGTGCCCTTGAAAGTGAGTCCATAGATTGTGGACTCAGTTCAGTGTTAGACTAAGTGAAGTTATCCTCGCTGGTTCAGGAGCCTATCGGTTGTAGGGAAATTACTGTTCCAAAACCTGGTAGTGTGGGACCTAAGGCTCCTCTACCACGTTCCCAATGGCAAAAGTGAGAAGATAGCATGGCCTGGATGGTGGGAGTCCTTGATGTTAGATGGTACTTTCTGTTTTAAAAGAACATCTGTAAAAATTCATTTTTATATCTAACGTTTGGCTTGCTAATTTGAACAATTTTGCTCAAAATAAAAAAAATTGACACGGTCGACAGTAACAGGTGTGAAATGATAATGAACTTGAAACTTTCATGTCAATTCTTTCAGGACTTGACAGGCAGAAAATGGTTCTTTGTCCATCAGGAGGGCCCAGGAATTATTTGGTAATGGAGCCAGACTGAGCCCATTTCAGTGTTAGCAAGCAAGGGGAAATGATTATCTCACATGCATCTTTTCTTCACTTTTGCATAAACCCAAATTACGACAGCTACTTTTCACTTTATAACTAACATTCTTTTCCAGAGTTCCAAAGAAGATTGATTGATATAGTGCTGGTAATAAAGCAACATGATCCAAGATACATTGCTGAAATATTACCAATCCAAATTTGGAACACATCCAATCTGGAGGGTATTAGGACAGGGTCAGCAGATATAGTAGGTTTTAAAAGAGGGACCAGGTAGTCAGGCAGAAATTCTTTTGTTATTATTTCCAGACACCCTTTATCATTTTTTCCTTGTTTATTAATTTATATTTTAAACTTTTTTTTATTATGTCTCGATCAAGAATACAGAGCAACACAAAAGGTGCTGGAAGAAAGCAGTGAGTCAGGCCTCATCTATGAGGAGAAATGAATAGTCAGACCCTTCATCTGGATTGAAAGAAAGGGTCTTGACCCAAAACATTGACTGTTCGTTTCCTTTTATAGATGCTGCCTGACCTGCTGAAGTCCACCAGCACTACGCGTGTTGTCCCAGATTATAGCACCTGCAGCCTCTTGTGTCTCTATCAATAATTCCCTTTTTCATGTTAACCTTTGCACATAAACCAAGGGAGGAGCATCTTGTTCTATCTGCAGTGTAACAGCATGGCAAAGATGTAACTTTGCAAGTATATTTCCAGTGCTACTTGGGAATCCCTTCAATTCATTTTGAAGGAAACAATGTTACAAATAGGCAATCTGTCTAATTATCACCATTGTCAGCCCGATCCCATACATCATTTGACTATAAAAGTGATAGTGATACAGGGGTTCTCATTGGCTTCTATTCTAGGGGCTTTGCTTCCCTTTGCACTGACTAAACTGAATAAACAAATGATTAATCCAATAACTAATATACAATACGAATATGATTTCAATTCCGTAAATTTTTTGGATTGAATAGATTTATTCTATCAAGTCCTATTACAGCTAATTTTTTCTTCCAACCATCCAGAACTGATCAAGCTTTTCTTTTATGGAAAACAAAGGGAATAATATGTTTTCATGATTTATTCATGGATAATTGTCTCATGTCCTTTGAACAGTTGTCTAATAAATATAATCTGCCTAGATTACATTTTTTCAGATATTTACAGATTAGAAAATATTTGAAGGTTATTTTACCTACTTTTC
Source organism: Mobula hypostoma (assembly GCF_963921235.1). NCBI lineage: Eukaryota > Metazoa > Chordata > Chondrichthyes > Myliobatiformes > Myliobatidae > Mobula > Mobula hypostoma. The sequence goes on along the minus strand of NC_086100.1, from coordinate 154,286,653 downwards.
CGATATCACATCAAATTGAAATTACAGAAAATTTTTCAGTTTTAAACCCCTACCAGAAGAGTTTAATATCAACTGTTTATGATTTAATTGTGAAAATACGTCTAGGTATGTCTGATAAAATTAAGAATGAAATGGGAAAGAGAACTTCGGGTATCTTTACCCATAGAGAAATGCAAGAAAATTCTCCAACTAGTTAACACTTCTTCAACGTGTGCTAGACACGCTTTGATACAATTTAAGGTGGGTCATAGGGCCCATATGTCTAAGGATAAGTTAGCTCATTTTTATGGTCATATAAATCCTGTCTGTGACAGATGTAATTCTGAGGAAGCTTCCTTGATGCATATGTTCTGGTCTTGCCCTCTTTTGGGAAAAATATTAGAAAGACATTTTTGATATTATTTCAGTAGCTTTACGTATTGATTTACAACCTCATCCTATTACTGCAATTTTTGGATTACCAATGATAGACTTTTTTCAGTTATCCCCATCAGCTTGTCATTTGATTGCATTTGTTACACTAATAGCCAGAAGATCCATTTTATTTAAATGGAAAGATTCTAATCCCCCTACTACATTCCAATGGTTTTCCCAAACTATAACATGTTTAATTTTGGAAAAAATTAGGAGTGGTACCACTGATCCTTGGGTTAAATTTGAAGACACTTGGAGGCTATTTATTCAACATTTTCATATGATGTAAATTGACCTTTTTCGAATCCTTTTTAATATCTTTTTGTTTGTGTATAGAGGAGTGGAGTTAATGACAAATAATGATTTTAACCGATGAAATATGGCAGTCCAGTTTCTGTTTTGTTTTGTTTTTTTTAGTGTGGGGGTAAAAACTTTTCTTTTGGATCTTTTTCATGTTCAGTTATTAAGAGATTGGGAGGTTTAAATTAAATATGTTACTCAGAGTCTGCGTCTGTATACGTTAACTGTTATTAATTTAATCCCGATCACTTTGTATCATTATCATTGTTATGTTTATCAATTTGAAACTCAATAAAAACGAGTGAAAAAAAAAAGTGATAGTGAGTTGAAATACTCTGCTGGTAAACCAGATTTACATAGTATGAATGCAGAACCTTAATCCATGGGTTCAAACTTTCCTTATCCAAACCTAACGCAGAGACTTTATAAAAATAGGTTGCTTTTCTAAAGGGGTCTTTTAATAAAGACATTCTTGGCACAACAACAGGTGTAAACGTATTTCAACTGAGGGAGCTAAATCCACAGCTCGATTATGGCTTAAGGTTTAGCAATCATTGAAATAGATTAAAAAATGTGTAACTGCACCAGCTGCCAGCAACACATCTTCCAAGTCTATATTTTAAAGTATCAGTCAAAAATATGAAGCTTTCCTACAATGTATAAGGTCTAAACTACAGCTTCCATCCATTCTTTTATCAAATGCATCAGACATCAAGTGTGAATTCAGTGTCCAGATCGGTTTCCCTGTGATATGAAGTTGGATGTTCTCCTTGGTGCCTCCTAATGGTTTCATAATGATTCAGATTCAGATTTATTCATCATGTCTATGTTAAAACATTCAATGAAATGTTTTGTCTGTATTAACAACCTTAACAACCCTAGGGGCAGACCACAAGTGTTGCCACACATTCCAGCACAGCATAGCATGACCACAATGTTCAACACAGAAACTCAATACAACACACAGCACTCAACAACACAAGCAGCAGCAAAAACAACAATAGAACAAAACAACAACAGCAAAACAACTCCCTTTCCCACCCACTCACTCCCTCACACACACAAGCCTCCAATCCTTGGCCTCAGACTATCAAACTCACAGACATCAGGCCTTCAACCACCAGTATCTAGCCCAAGTATGTAGATTTCATAGTCATGGTCATACTTTATTGATCCCAGGGGAAATTGGTTTTCATTACAGTTGCACCATAAATAATAAATAGTAATTAAACCATAAATAGTTAAATAGTAATATGTAAATTATGCCAGTAAATTATGAAATAAGTCCAGGACCAGCCTATCGGCTCAGGGTGTCTGGCCCTCCAAGGGAGGAGTTGTAAAGTTTGATGGCCACAGGCAGGAATGACTTCCTGTGACACTCTGTGCTGCATCTAGGTGGAATGAGTCTCTGGCTGAATGTACTCCTGTGCCTACCCAGTACATTACATAGTGGATGGGAGACATTGTCCAAGATGGCATGCAACTTAGACAGCATCCTCTTTTCAGACACCACTGTGAGAGAGTCCAGTTCCATCCCCACAACATCACTGGCCTTACGAATGAGTTTGTTGATTCTGTTGGTGTCTGCTACCCTCAGCCTGCTGCACCAGCACACAACAGCAAACATGATCGCACTGGCCACCACAGACTCGTAGAACATCCTCAACATCGTCCAGCAGCTGTTATAGGATCTCAGTCTCCTCAGGAAATAGAGACGGCTCTGACCCTTCTTGTAGACAGCCTCAGTGTTCTTTGACCAGTCCAGTTTATTGTCAATTCGTATCCCCAGGTATTTGTAATCCTCCACCATGTCCACACTGACCCCCTGGATGGAAACAGGGGTCACCGGTACTTTAGCTCTCCTCAGGTCTACCACCAGCTCCTTAGTCTTTTTCACATTAAGCTGCAGGAAATTCTGCTCACACCATGTGACAAAGTTTCCTACCGTAGCCCTGTACTCAGGCTCATCTCCCTTGCTGATGCATCCAACTATGGCAGAGTCATCCGAAAACTTCTGAAGATGACAAGACTCTGTGCAGTAGTTGAAGTCTGAGGTGTAAATGGTGAAGAGAAAGGGAGACAAGACAGTCCTCTGTGGAGCCCCAGTGCTGCTGATCACTCTGTCGGACACACAGTGTTGCAAGCACACGTACTGTGCTTTGCTGACTTTGCAGATTTGCAGACTTGCTGACATTGGGACTCTGAACTCTAGGCTCTGGCCTGGACTCATCCCTCCCTCTGCACTCACTGACTTTGGTCTTCGACCTTTCGAGCTTTCTACCACTGGACTCACCAAACTCTGGATTTTGATCTTCAGCTTTGCCCTCCATACTTCTTCAACCTTTGGATATTGATCTCAGAACTCGCCAATCATGGGTTTGACCTTCAGGTCATGACCACCATGACTTCTTGAATCGTTGACCTTGGGCCTTGACTTTCAGACCCTCATGAACCACCAACTCGGGATTCAATGACTTGAAAATCACTAGTCTCCTCAGTGCCTGTCAATCCAACACAACCCGATCTCCAGGTCACTGGCCTCCGAGTTAGGAGTATTCCAGCCTGGACTCTAAACACCAGCTCCTGCCCCTGACCTCTAACTCTCCTTCATCCCTGTCACTAAACTACAAACTGACTGCTAACTCTCCAGGCTGTCCCAAACCATCACTATGAACATAAAAATCAGAGCCACAACATTGATGGACTTTGCAGCTGGGTGCCATCTTGGTCATGAAATATTCAGTCTCTTTACTATTATTACAATGGAATTTTTATGATTTAGATATAGCTGCTAGAATATATATAAATGAATTTTGCACAGAAGGAAACATTTCAAACACACCAGTGTTAGATGTCTAAGACACTACACTATTAACAGAGGACGTCTGCAGTATTTAGACATCATTACCTTGGAACAAAAACAGACCAAACTGCAGTTGGGTTAGGTAGAGAGACACATAGACAAGAGAGGCTTAGAAGGATATGGGCTAAGTGCAGGCAAACGTGACTATCTCAGGAAAACAACTTAGACAAGTTAGGCAAAAGTTTCTATACTGCAAACTCACTGACAGTAGGCTCATGTCATGTGCAAGGAATCCAATAAAGAATCTAATCAAAATGACAGTCCCTTGAAAAAGTATTCAATACCCACAACTATTTTCACATTTTACTGATCATTTTATACAGTTGAAATATACTGAAGTAGGATTTTTGAGCTAATGTACAAAACATTGTGCACATGTCAAATCGAAAGAAAAATTCCAAAACATAACAATTTGCTAAAAATTAAAAATCAAAATTATCTGGCTGAAGAAGTATTTATCTCATCTACACTAACTTTCCTCAGGGGCAATACACAGTGTTACCTTACCAACTCACCCAATTTGTCGATGTAGAAAGTTGGTGTATAGTCATAGTCATAGTCATAGTCATACTTTCTTAATCCTGGGGGAAACTGGTTTTCATTACAGTTGCTCCATAAATAATAAATAGTAATAGAACCAAAAATAGTTAAATAGTAATATGTAAATTATGCCAGTAAATTATGAAATAAGTCCAGGACCAGCCTATTGGCTCAGGATGTCTGACCCTCCAAGGGAGAAGTTGTAAAGTTTGATGGCCACAGGCAGGAATGACTTCCTATGATGCTCAGTGCTGCATCTCGGTGGAATGAGTCTCTGGCTGAATGTACTCCTGTGCCCAACCAGTCCATTATGTAGTGGATGGGAGACATTGTCCAAGATGGCATGCAACTTAGACAGCATCCTCTTTTCAGACACCACCGTCAGAGAGTCCAGTTCCATCCCCACAACATCACTGGCCTTACGGATGAGTTTGTTGATTCTGTTGGTGTCTGCTACCCTCAGCCTGCTGCCCCAGCACACAACAGCAAACATGATAGCACTGGCCACCACAGACTCGTAGAACATCCTCAACATTGTCCAGCAGATGTTATAGGATCTCAGTCTCCTCAGGAAAAAGAGATGGCTCTGACCCTTCTTATAGACAGCCTCAGTGTTCTTTGACCAGTCCAGTTTATTGTCAATTCATATCCCCAGGTATTTGTAATCCTCCACCATGTCCACACTGACCCCCTGGATGGAAACAGGGGTCACCGGTACTTTAGCTCTCCTCAGGTCTACCACCAGCTCCTTAGTCTTTTTCACATTAAGCTGCAGGTATTTCTGCTCACACCATATGACGAAGTTTCCTACCGTAGCCCTGTACTCAGCCTTTTTTATCACCTGCTTTTAATGAATTCATAAGAATTAATACCCCCCTCTCTGTCAGGTCCAGTAGTATGGTAGATTTCAACATACCAAACCAAAATATAGACAAAAGAGCATTCAGGACAAGTCAGGGAAATGATAATAGAGAAACATAAATTTGGGGACGTGTACAAGACCATCTCAAAGGCGTTGAACATACCTCGGAGCTCGATGCAGTTCATCATGAAAAAGTGGAAAAAATATGAAAGCACAGCCACACTGCCTAGCTCATGCCATCCTCTAAATGTTGCCGCCGGAAACGAATGGCACTTGTAAAAGAGGCTACTATGACACCAATTGTCAATGGCTGCAACTACAGATGAAGTTCATGGCTCCACAATCTCTAAGACCTAAAACAAAAAGGATATTTATGGAAGAATGGCAAGGAAGGAACTCTAGCTAAAAAAAAAAATTTACTCTTTGCAAAATGTCATTTAGAAGATACTGTAAAGGAGTGGAGGAAGGTCTTGTGGTCAGATGACTCTAAAGTAGAACTTTTTGGCCTCAACATTAAGTGGTGTATACGTAGTAATACACAGCAGCCAGGTAACACCATCCCTACTATAAATTGTGGTACGGGTAGCATCATGCTATGTGGATGCTTTTCAGTAGCAGGGACCGGAAATCTGGTCAGGATTGATGGAAATATGAATGCGGCTAAATATAGAGAGATACTGGATAAAATCCTGCTAGCCTCTGCCAGAAAGCTTAAACTGGGAAGGAAGTTTGTCTTTCAGCAGGGCAACAACCCAAATCACTCTGCCAGAACAACCATGCAGTGGTTTCAATTGAAGAAAGTTGATATCCTTTAGTGGCCCAGTCAGAGTCCTAACCTTAACCCAATCGAACATCTCTGGCATCTCAGACTTTGAGATTGCTGTCCACTGCCACACCCCAACTAACCAGGCACAGCTTGGACAACTTTGCAAGGAGGAATAGACAAATCTTGTTCCATCATGATGTGCAAAGCTAATAGAGACTTACCCAAAAAGACTTCTGGCTGTAATAACTGCAAGAGGTGGTTCAACTAAGTACTGAGCAAAAGGGAATGAATACTTTTGAACTGCTGACATTTCAGTTTCTGAACTTATAGCTTTTCATGCTTTACAATTTTCCCAAACCACTCATCGATGCTCCTAACTCAAAAGACTCTCTGGGCATGGTGCTGAGACACGTACTGGAGCTCTGCAGTTGCCTCCTGCAGAGCATTCTTCTGATGTAACAGAAGTGCTTTGTGAATGTAAACAGAATTAGGATTCAAGTTCAAGTCAAATTTTAATTGTCATTCAACTATACACATGAATATAGCCAAATAAAACAGCGTTCCTCTGGGGCTACGGTGCAAAACACAGTACTAACAGTAACTCAGCACACAGCACATATAATTATGATAGCAGAAAAAACATACAGTTACAAAATAATAATAATAATAATATAGGGCAAATGTGTGAGTGTCGCAGCCTGTAGTTTGAAGGTGCATGGATGTTCTCCTGCAAGAGCATCCTGCAGCAGTTTCTCATCTCGCGCAAGTACAGCTGCACACAAACTCAATCCAGCTTGTCTTCCCTGAAGTGAACACTGGAGGGCAGCACAGATGGGAGAGCCAACCCCCGATATGTCACGGCATCCAACAGCACACAGCCAGTTTTAGCATCTCAACAGGAATTCTGCAGATGCTGGAAATTCAAGCAACACACATCAAAGTTGCTGGTGAACGCAGCAGGCCAGGCAGCATCTGTAGGAAGAGGTGCAGTCGACGTTTCAGGCCGAGACCCTTCGTCAGGACTAACTGAAGGAAGAGTGAGTAAGGGATTTGAAAGTGGGAGGGGGAGGGGGAGATCCAAAATGATAGGAGAAGACAGGAGGGGGAGGGATAGAGCCAAGAGCTGGACAGGTGATTGGCAAAAGGGGATACGAGAGGATCATGGGACAGGAGGCCCAGGGAGAAGGAAAAGGGGGAGGGGGGAAAAGCCAGAGGATGGGCAAGGTGTATAGTGAGAGGGACAGAGGGAGAAAAAGGAGAGAGAGAAGAAGAATGTGTGTATATAAATAAATAAATGACGGATGGGGTACGAGGGGGAGGTGGGGCATTAGTGGAAGTTTGAGAAGTCAATGTTCATGCCATCAGGTTGGAGGCTACCCAGATGGAATATAAGGTGTTGTTCCTCCAACTTGAGTGTGGCTTCATTTTTACAGTAGAGGAGGCCGTGGATAGACATGTCAGAATGGGAATGGGATGTGGAATTAAAAAGTGTGGCCACTGGGAGATCCTGCTTTCTCTGGTGGACAGAGCGTAGATGTTCAGCAAAGCGGTCTCCCAGTCTGCGTCGGGTCTCGCCAATATATAAAAGGCCACATCGGGAGCACCGGACGCAGTATATCACCCCAGTCGACTCACAGGTGAAGTGTTGCCTCACCTGGAAGGACTGTTTGGGGCCCTGAATGGTGGTAAGTCCGGTGCTCCCGATGTGACCATCTATATATTGGTGAGACCCGACGCAGACTGGGAGACCGCTTTGCTGAACATCTACGCTCTGTCCGCCAGAGAAAGCAGGATCTCCCAGTGGCCACACTTTTTAATTCCACATCCCATTCCCATTCTGACATGTCTATCCACGGCCTCCTCTACTGTAAAGATGAAGCCACACTCAGGTTGGAGGAAGAACACCTTATATTCCGTCTGGGTAGCCTCCAACCTGATGGCATGAACATCGACTTCTCTAACTTCTGCTAAGGCCCCACCTCCCCCTCGTACCCCATCTGTTACTTATTTTTATGCACGCATTCTTTCTCTCACTCTCCTTTTTCTCCCTCTGTCCCTCTGAATGTACCTCTTGCCCATCCTCTGGGTCCCCCCTTCCCCGCTTGTCTTTCTTCCCGGACCTCCTGTCCCATGATCCTCTCGTATCCCCTTTTGCCTATCACCTGTTCAGCTCTTGGCTCTATCCCTCCCCCTCCTGTCTTCTCCTATCATTTTGGATCTCCCCCTCCCCCTCCCACTTTCAAATCCCTTACTCACTCTTTCTTCAGTTAGTCCTGACGAAGGGTCTCAGCCTGAAACGTCAACTGCACCTCTTCCTACAGATGTTGCTTGGCCTGCTGCGTTCACCAGCAACTTTGATGTGTGTAGCTTTAGCATCTCCTCACCCAGCAGCTGCAACAGGCAACTCCTGAGGCATGATGGTCTGGTCCACACCCCAACCAAGGCCATGTAGTTTCCACATTGTTGGTCTCACTAATGAACCCGAAAAACGTGGAACTTGTTGCTTTGCAGCACCAGTACAGTGCAATACATAAAATACACTATAAATTATAAGATATGTATATATTTTTAAAATAAATAAATAGTGCAAAAAGAGAGCAAAAATTGTGAGGAAAAAAAGTCATGGGTACAGTGCCCATTCAGAAAACTGGTGGCAGAGGGGTAGAAGCTGTTCCTAAAACATTTACTGTGTGTCTTCATGATCCTGCACCTCTTCTCCGATGGTAGTAATGGGAAGAGGGCGGGTCTTGGTGGTGGGAGTCCTGAATGATGGTTGCCGCCTTTTGAAGCTGTCCTTGGTGTTGGGGAGGCTAATGCCCATGATGAAGCTGGCTGAGTTTACAACCCTCTGCAATTTTCCTCTGATCCTTCCATCCTACCTGAGCTATAGTAAGTGTTCAAGTTAAAGCCCTTCTCTATATGTACTGCCTTATCAATACCCTGCCTCTAATATGCCAATGTCTTCAGTCATCTGTACATACTTTACATTTTGGAGGTATTGCAGGAGGAATAGTCTGTGAAGGACAAAATGTCATATAGTTCTCTCAAAGAATCACAGAATGGCGTTTTAAAAAGGTAACAAGAGGGGCTTTCAAAGAATGGGAGAGTGAAACTCAAGGGAGGGAATATTTAACCAGGAATCAACTGGGCCTTTAATGGGGAGGAGAAGTAGACTTTTCACAAGGAAGAGGAATGGATTTTTAACACGATTAAGCAAAGGAACTCTTTAACAATAACTAGAATAATGAACGGCCAAGTAGTTGTTAACAAGAGATGACTGTTGGGTAGGCCTGCTCGATCCCTTCTGTAGATGCTTCCATCACTGCCTTGGTTAATAAGGCCATAAGGCCATAAAATATAGGATTGGAATTAGCCATTTGGCCCATCGATTCTACTCCGCCATTGCATTGTGGCTGGTCCAATTTTCCTTTCAGTCCCAATCTCAGGCATTTTCCTCCGTATCCCTTCATGCCCTGACCAATCAAGCATCTATCAATGTACATGGAGATTTGGCCTCCACAACTGCCTATGCAAAGAATTCCACAGATTCACCACTCTCCAGCTAAATAAATTCCTCCTCATCATCGTTCTGAAAGGATGCCCCTCTATTCTGAGGCTGTGTCCTCTGGTTTTAGACTCCCCACCATAGGAAACATCCTCTCCACATCCACTCTATCAAAGCCTTTCACCATTCAATAGGTTTCAATCAGGTCACCCCTCATTCTTCTATATAAAAAAATGAACAAAAATGGATCAGGCACATTGACCCCCAAATCCCCCAGAATATAAAAAGCTATAAGACTAAAAAAAAAAGACATATCCAAAACACAGAAAACCTGGGTAACATTCTCCAGGGACTGCAGCAGACATTTCCCTCTCCAGTAGTGAGCAATCCCACTGGCGATCAAAAGACAGTCATCCCTCTCCAGTAGTCGAGCGATGCCCCAGTGGTGAAAGGGCAGTCTCCCCTCTCTGTAGTCAAACAACATCTGTGGGAAGAATTGACAACGTTTGGGGTTGAAATCATACATCAGGACTGAGAGTGGAGAGGTGAGATGCCCAGTATATAGACAAGAAGGGCAGTGGTGAGACCGGAGAACAGGATAATTAGTGGACTGGGGATGGGTATAAGACGACAGGCAGTTGCGCCAAATGGGTGGGTGCAACAGCAGTACAGTGCAATAGGTATACTATAAATTATAACAAATATATATATATATATTAAAAATTAAATAAGTGGTTCAAGAAGAGAGCAAAGTTGTGAAGTAGAGTCCATGGGTTCAGTGCCCATTCAAAAAGCGGACTGCAGATGAGAAGAAGCATCCCTAAAACGTTTACTGTGTGTCCTGCACCTCTTCTCTCCAGCTGTGTCAAGCACTCTCTGACCTGTCCATAGAACAGTCAATGTTTCCCACAGAACCACAAAAGCAGTGGAAATACATCATCCTCGACCCTGCAGAACTGCCTAAGAAGAAGAAGAGGAAGATGCATTTGGAAAGTATGTGGGCTTGCCCTCACATATAACAGTGTCTCTCTAACACTTTACCAGGGCAGGAGACCAACAATGACTTACAAACTGAAGCTCACTGAGGATCCATTTCTTGACTTGCTTTGTTACTCTAGACATATGTCACTCAGATACCGAAACCAAAACTGAAACTGTAAAACCCTTGTGTATTAAGTCACAACTTGGCTGAAAAAATACAAATTACAGACGCAATGAAATGTTTGAGGTTGTGAGTCATTTAGACAACCATGTATTCTTGTTTCTGTTCCATACCAGCTGCAAGTCCAAGATTAGTGCCAACCTCTGGATGATGTGTATCACAAACACGAGAGAGTCCACAAATGCTGGATATCTAAAACAACACAAGACAAAATATTGGAGGAACTCAGTGGCTCAGGCAGCATCTCCAGAAAAGAGTAAACTGTCGACGCTTCAAACCTTTTTTTAGGACTGATGCTGAGCTTGTAGTTAGAGGTCACTGGCCACAGGACGTCCAGAGTAGTAATCTCTGGATTGCTGCCTGTGCCACGTGCCAGTGAAGGTAAGGATGATTTGGCAGGTGAATGCGTGACTGAGGAACTGAAGCAGTGGGCAGGGGTTCAGATTTGTGGACTATTGGGATCTGTTCTGGGGAATGTATGAACTGTTCAAAAGGGATGTGTTACACCTGGACCGGGGGGGCGGGGGTCCAATATCCTTGTGGATAGGTTGGCTGGAGTTGTTTAGGAAGGTTTAAACTAATTTGGTAGAGGGATAGGAGCCAGAGTGATAGTTCTTAAGAGGAGGTAGTTGGTTTACAAACAGAGGCAATGTGTAGTCAGGAGAAGCTGTTGATAGGGCAAAATTGCAGCCAACTAGATGAGTTGCAATGTAAAAGGCAGTCAAAATCAAAAAGGGTGAACGCAGGACTGAAGGTCTTTTACTTGAATGCATGCAGTATACAGAATGTGAAAGATGATCTTGCCACACAGTTATAGATTGGCATGTGTGATGTTGTAGGCATCACTGAATCACGGCTGAAAGAAGATTACAGCTGGGAGCTTAATGTCCAAGGATACTCATTGTATTGAAAGGACAGGCAGGAAGACAGAGAGGGTGGCAGTGCTCTGCTGGTAAAAAATGAAATCAAATCATTAGAAAGAGGTGACACAGGATCAGAAGGTGTTGAATCATTGTGGATGGAGTTAAGGAACTGAAAGGGCAAAAAGATCCTATTGCCAGTTGTATACAGATCTCCAAACAGTAACAAGGATGTGGTCTACCAATTACAACGGGAGATAGAAAATTCATGTCAAAAGGGTAATGTTACAATAGTTATGGGGGATTTCAATATGCAGGTAGATTGGGAAAATCAGTTTCGTGCTGGATTCAAAGAGGGGGAATTTCTAGAAAGCCTACAGGACGGCTTTTTAGAGCAGCTCATGATTGAGCCCACTAGGGGATCAGCTATTCTGGATTGGGTGTTGAGCAATGAAACAGAATTGATTAGAGAACTTAAGGTAAAAGAACCCAGAGGGGAAAGCGATCATAATATGATGGAATGCACACTGAAATTTGAGAAGGTGAAGCTAATGTCAGATGTATCAGTATTAGAATAGAGTAAAGGGACTTACAGAGACATGAGAGAGGATTTGGACAGAATTGAATGGAAAAGAACACTGGCAGAGATGACGACAGAGCATCAATGGGTGGAATTTCTGGAAGCCATTCAGAAGGCACAGGATATATACATCCCAAAGAGGAAGAAGCATTTTAAAGGCAAGATGACACAACCATGGCTAACAAAGAGAGGGCATATAATACATCAAAAATTAATGGGAAGTTAGAGGATTGGGAAGCTTTTAAAAACCAACAGAAGGCAACTTAAGATGGTACGGATGGAATTTGAAAGTAAGCTAGCCAGTAATATCAAAGAGGATACCAAATTTTCTTCAGGTACATAGAGTAAGCGCAAAAGAGACACAAGATTGGATATCAGACCACAGGAAAATGATGCTGGAAGGGTAGTGATGGGGAACAAGGAAATGTGGACAACTATATTGCATCAGCCTTCACTGTGGAAGACCCCAGAACTATGGTGGAAGTTCTAGGTGCCAGGGATCATCAGGTGTGTGAAGTTACCATTACTAGAGAGAATATTCTTGGGATATTGAAAGATAGCTGATATATATATATATATATATATGAAGATAGTTATGTCACCTGGACAAGATGGTCTACACCCCAGAGTTCTGAAAAGGTGATCGAAGAGATTGTGGAGGGATTAGTAATGATCTTTCAAGAATCACTGGATTGTGGAATAGTTCCAGAAGACTGGAAAATTGAAAATGTCACTCCGCCTTTCAAGAAAAGAGAGAAGCAGAAGAAAGGAAATTATAGGCCATTTAGTCTGATGTCAGTGGTTGGGAAGATGTTGGAGTTGACTGATAAGGATGAGGTCATGAGTACTTGGAGGCACATGATAAAATAGGCTGTAGTCAGCATGGTTTCCTCAAGAGAAAATCTTGTCTTGCAAATTTGTTGGAATTCTTTGAAGAAGTAACAAATAGGGTAGACAAAGGAGAATCAGTTGATGTTGTGTACTTTGATTTTCAGAAGGCCTTTGACAAGGTGCCACAAGTGAGACTAGTTAATAAGCTACGAGCCCATGGTATTACAGGAAAGATTATAGCATGGATAAAGCAGTGGCTGATTGGTAGGAGGCAAAGAGTGGGAATAAAGCCTTTTCTGGTTGGCTGCCAGTGACTAGTGGTATTCCACAGGGGTCTGTGTTGGGACCACTTCTCTGTATTTGTCAATGATTTTGATGATAGACTTGATAGCTTTGATGCAAAGTTTGCAGATGATATGAAGATAGGTGGAAGGGCAGGTAGTTTTGAAGAAACAGAGAGGCTACAGAAGGACTTAGACAGATTAGGAGAATGGGAAAAGAAATGAAAGATACAGTACAATCTTGGGAAGTGTATGGTCATGCACTTTGGCAAAAGAAATGAAAGGGTTGACTATTTCCTAGATGGAGAGAAAATACAAAAAGCTGAGGTGCAAAGAGACTTTGGAGTCCTTGTGCAGGATTCCCTCGAGGTTAATTTGCAGGTTTAGTCTGTGGTGAGGAAGGCAAATGCAATGTTAGTATTAATTTCAAGAGGACTAGAATATAAAAGCAAGGATGTAATTTTGATACTTTATAAAGTGCTGATGAGGCCTCACTTGGAGTTTTGTGAGCAGTTTTGGGTCCCTTATGTTAGAAAAGGTGTGCTGAAACTGGAGAAGGTTCAAAGGAGGTTCATGAAAATAATAACACGAGGAAATCTGCAGATGCTGGAATTTCAAGCAACACACATAAAAGTTGCTGGTGAACGCAGCAGGCCAGGCAGCATCACTAAGAAAAGGTACAGTCGACGTTTCGGGCTGAGACCCTTCGTCGGGACTAACTGAAAGAAAAGCTAGTAAGAGATTTGAAGGTGGGAGGGGGAGGGGGAGATCCGAAATGATAGGAGAAGACAGGAGGGTAGGGATGGAGCCAAGAGCTGGACAGTTGATTGGCAAAAGGGATATGAGAGGATCATGGGACAGGAGGCCTAGGGAGGAAAAATGGGGGAGGGGGGAAGCCCAGAGGATGGGCAAGGGGTATAGTCGGAGAGACAGAGGGAGAAAAAGGAGAGAGAGAGAGAAAGAATATGTGTATATAAATAAATAACGGATGGGGTATGACGGGGAGGTGGGGCATTAGCGGAAGTTTGAGAAGTCAATGTTCATGCCATCAGGTTGGAGGCTACCCAGATGGAATATAAGGTGTTGTTCCTCCAACCTGAGTGTGGCTTCATCTTGACAGTAGAGGAGGCCGTGGATAGACATATCAGAATGGGAATGGGATGTGGAATTAAAAAGTGTGGCCACTGGGAGATCCTGCTTTCTCTGGCGGACAGAGCATAGGTGTTCTCATATCTGATTGAAACGTATAAGATCCTAAAGGGATTGGACAGGCTAGATGCGGGAAGATTGTTCCCGATGTTGGGGAGGTCTAGAACGAGGGGTCACAGTTTGAGGATAGAGGGGAAGCCTTTTAGGACCGAGGTTAGGAAAAACTTCTTCACACAGAGAGTGGTGAATCTGTGGAATTCTCTGCCACAGCAAACTGTTGAGGCCAGTTCATTAGCTATGTTTAAAAGGAAGTTAGATATGGCCCTTGTGGCTACAGGGGTCAGGGGGTATGGAGGGAAGGCTGGGTTCTGAGTTGGATGATCAGCCATGATCATAATAAATGGCGGTGCAGGCTCGAAGGGCCAAATGGCCTACTCCTGCACCTATTTTCTATGTTTCTATGTTTCTATGTTCAGCGAAACGATCTCTCAGTCTGTGTCAGGGCTCGCCAATATATAGAAGGCCTCATCGGGAGCACCGGATGCAGTATATCACCCCAGCCGACTCACAGGTGAAGTGTCCCCTCACCTGGAAGGACTGTCTGGGGCCCTGAATGGTAGTGAGGGAGGAAGTGTAAGGGCATGTGTGGCACTTATTCCGCTTATAAGGATAAGTGCCAGGAGGGAGATCAGTGGGGAGGGATGGGAGGATGAATGGACAAGGGAGTCGCGTAGGGAGCGTAGTTACGGAGAATTATATGTCTAACCAGTTTCCCTCTACCACCACTCTGCTCTGTCTAGCGGAATTAGTTCTTACTCCTAATAATTTCTCCTTTGTCTCCTCCCACTTCCTCCAAACTAAAGGTGTAGCCATGGGCACCCGTATGGGTCCCAGCTATGCCTGCCTTTTTTTGGCTTTGTGGAACAATCTGTGTTCCAAACTATTCTGGTATCCGTCCCCCACTTTTCCTTTGCTACATCGACGACTGCATTGGCGCTGCTTCCTGCACGCATACTGAGCTTGTTGACTTCATTAACTTTGCCTCCAATTTTCACCCTGCCCTCAAGTTTACCTGGTACGTTTCCGACACCTCCCTCCCCTTTCTAGATCTTTCTGTCTCTATCTCTGGAGATAACTTATCTACTGATGTCTACTATAAGCCTACTGACTCTCACAGCTGTCAGGACTATTCCTCTTCCCACCCTGTCTCTTGCAAAAATGCCTTCCCCTTCTCGTAATTCCTCTGTCTCCACCACATCTGCTCTCAGGATGAGGCTTTTCATTCCAGGACGAGGGAGATGTCCGCCTTTTTTAAAGAAAGGGGCTTCCCTTCCTCCACCATCAACTCTGCTCTCAAACGCATCTCCCCCATTTCACGCACATCTGCTCTCACTCCATCCTCCCGCCACCCCACTAGGAATAGGGTTCCCCTAGTCCTCACCTACCACCCCACCAGCCTCAGGGTCCAACATATAATTCTCCATAACTTCCGCCACTTCCAACGGGATCCCACCACTAAGCACATCTTTCCCTCCCCTCCCTGCTTTCCGCAGGGATCGCTCCCTACACAACTCCCTTGTCCATTCGTTGTCCCCATCCCTCCCCACTGATCTCCCTCCTGGCACTTATCCGTGTAAGTGGAACAAGTGCTACACATGCCCTTATACTTCCTCCCTTACCACCAGTCAGGGCCCCAGACAGTCCTTCCAGGTGAGGGGACACTTCACCTGTGAGTCGACTGGGGTGATATACTGCGTCCGATGCTCCCAATGCGGCCTTCTATATATTGGTGAGACCTGATGCAGACTGGGAGATCATTTCGCTGAACACCTACGCTCTGTCCGCCAGAGAAAGCAGGATCTCCCAGTGGCCACACTTTTTAATACCATGTCCCATTCCCTTTCTGATATGTCTATCTACGGCCTCCTCTACTGTCAAGATGAAGCCACACTCAGGTTGAAGGAGCAACACCTTATATTCCGTCTGGGTAGCCTCCAACCTGATGGCATGAACATTGACTTCTCAAACTTCCGTTAATGCCCCACCTCCCCCTTGTACCCCATCCGTTATTTATTTATAAACACACATTCTTTTTCTCCCTCTCACTATACTCCTTGCCCATCCTCTGGGCTTCCCCCCTCTCCCTTTCTTTCTCCCTAGGCCTCCTGTCCCATGATCCTCTCATATCCCTTTTGCCAATCACCTGTCCAGCTCTTGGCTCCATTCCTACCCCTCCTGTCTTCTCCTATCATTTCGGATCTCCCCCTCCCCCTCCCACTTTCAAATCTCTTACTAGCTTTTCTTTCAGTTAGTCCTGACGAAGGGTCTCGGCCCGAAACGTCGACCGTACCTCTTCCTAGAGCTGCTGCCTGGCCTGCTGCGTTCACCAGCAACTTTTATGTGTGTTTCATGAAAATGATTCCAAGATTGAATGCTTTGTCATATGAAGAGTGTTTTGATGGCTATTCACTAGAATTTAGAGAATAAGGTGTAAATGAAACTTATTAAATGGCAACACCCATGACCTTAATAATGAGGGACCACAAAGCTGTTCACATCTGCTACCCCATCGCAGTTTATAATGGCAATCTAGCAGAATTATGCTTTATTTTCCCACATAAAGTGCATCTTCAGGCAGGTCAATGAATGTTTATTTAGGAGATAGTGACTATAACTCTGTATACTTTAAAGTGATTATGGAAAAGGATAGGAATGGATCAGTAATAAAGCTTTTAAATTGAGGGAATCCCAACTTAATTAAAATATTAGAATACCTGTCAAAGGTAGATAGAAAATATTCACTTGCAAGTCAGTCTACAACTGAACAGTGGGAAGCATTCAAAGGGGAAATATCAATAGCTCAAGGCCAATATATCATTGTAAAGATAAAAAGTCAGAGGTAACAAATATAGGGAACCATGGATATCAAGGAATATTAGAGGTAAATAAAGGAGAAAAAGAAAGTTTATAACTGGTATAGGAAAGGAATAATAACGGACACTTTTCATGAGTATTAAAAAGTATAGCGGGGTGCTTAACATGGAGATTCAAAAAGCAAAGGGGTTCCAGAGAAATCAGTGAGAAAGCAGGATTAAGATACAGTAAGTGCAAAGGCCTTCTATAACTATGTTAATGGCTAAAAGACTAATAAAGAATAACGTACGACCCATTTGCGACACTAGGGGCAATCTGAGCCTCAAGTCAGAAGTGTAGGTAAGGTCATAAGTGAATATTTTTCATCAGTATTCACATGGATTTTGCAGTTTGAGAACTCAGTGAAGGGGCATGTGAAAAATTACTGCAGGTTTTCTAGATAAACAAGAAGTACTTGATGCCTTTGAGGGTTTAAGGGTGGATAAATTCTTGGAATCAGAGGGGATTTAAAAGGCTGCTCTGAGACACAATGAAAAAGATTGCTGGTGCTCTAGCTGGGATGATTAAATCATTGCTGGACATAAGTAATAATCTGTAACTGGTCTTTGAACTTGGAACCAATTTGATGTGGCAGAACGAGGCAGCAGGGTCGTTGCAAGAGCGAGGAAACCCCAAAGTCTGATCGATTTCACCGCCGTGACGAATCGGAAAGGTTGGTTACGGGCTGAATCGAGACAGTGGGGTCCAAACCCAGAGTGTACTGAAGCAAATGAACCGAGGTTGGGATGATGATTTAAGCACCGTGCTGAATTGGGAAGGTCGGGTACAGGCTGAATCAATGCGGTAGAGTCCAAGCCTCAGAGTGTGTCGAAGTGACTGAACCTGATGTTTGGACAATGATTTAAGTGCCTGGCCAGATTGAAAAGGTCGGGGTGCCGGGGCCCAAGGAGAGGGACAGACTGGTTCAGCTCACTGCTCCACTCTGTGCTGAACTAAGTGTCTGGGGACAGACTCTCTGTGGACTTCAGTTCAGAATGTGATTCACTTGTGTTCATTGTTTGTATGTTTTTTTTCTCTGCACATTGGATGTTTGTTGGTCCTCTTTTTTTCTGGGTTCCTTTGGGTTTCTTTGTTTTGTGGCTGCCTGTTAGGAGACACATTTCAAGGTTGTATAATATATACATACTTCGATTATAAATGTACTTTGAACTTTGAACATTGGTGAGCTTCCTTGGTCATGATACCAATGTTATTGGAACGGGACAAGCTGTTGGTGATGTTCACTCCAAGGAACTTGAAGCTCTCTTTCTTCCCAACCTCACAATAATTGATGAAGACAGGAGGATGTGCTCCATCCTCTTTTCTAAAATTAATAACCAGCTCTTTTCTTGTTGACAGTGAGGGAAAGGTAGTTATAATGATGCCATGTCACAAAGCTCCTTATCTCCTTCTCGTGCTTTGACCAGTCGTTATCTGTGATGCAGCCCACTACAGTCGTACTATCGAAAGCGGCCGCTCTGAATGATATCATATTTGTGAACTAGGATGCCGTG
Organism: Mobula hypostoma; assembly: GCF_963921235.1. Taxonomy (NCBI): domain Eukaryota; kingdom Metazoa; phylum Chordata; class Chondrichthyes; order Myliobatiformes; family Myliobatidae; genus Mobula; species Mobula hypostoma. The sequence continues at coordinate 154,268,113 of NC_086100.1, read as the reverse complement.
CGCAATCCTGATTTGATGGAGACAGACGTGAGAAGCACGGAGGAACATCTGGAGAAACTTCTGAAATGCCTGCTTCACTGCCGCTGCTACTGTGCGATCGAGAATCTCCGGAGAGGAAGGCCCCAAATCCTCGGCTTTGCCTATTACCTGTTGCCGGGGCCGGGGTCGAAACGCTCGGCAGAGATGGTGCTTGGTGTCAGAGGGCTGGTCGGAGGCTCCAAATTTTCAGATGGTCTCAGAGTCGGACTGTGGTCGGGTGCTTCCAGGATGCTGCATCGGCAAGTTTGCGGCGCTGGAAGCTCATGGAAGGGAGTTTCTCCCTTCAACCATCTGCGTGAGATAATGGGACTTTCGAGAGACTTTGAGACTTTTTTTTTACGTGCTCATGGTCTGTTTTTCATCAAATTACGGTATTGTTTTGCACTGTTGTAACTATATGTTATAATTATGTAGTTTTTGTCAGTTTTTTAGTCTTGGTTTGTCTTGTGTTTCTGTGATATCATTCTGGAGGAACAAATTGTATCATTTCTTAATGCATGCATTACTACATGACAATAAAGGAGGACTCCGTGTCCTCATAATCTAATCTAATCTAATCTATCTGTAAACATATGGATGGAGTGATGGTAGAATCTGGCCAGGCAGTCATGAGTGAACAGGATGTAAAGTAGGGGGCTGAGGTCACAGCCTTGTGGAGTATAGTCATGTGGTGGAGATGTTGCTACCTATCATTAGTGATTGCAAGCTGTTGGTCAGGATGTCAAGGATCAAGTTGCAAATGGAGGCATTAACTCTCAGGGTCCAGAGTTTGGTGCTATTTGTAATTATAGTATTGAATGCAGAACTGTAACTAATAAACAATAGTCTGATGTAGGTGTCTTTACTGTCCAGATGAGCCAGGGAAATGGCATCTGCCTTGGACCTGTTTCAACCCTATGCAAGTTGCAGTAGGTCGAGGTTGTCTGGAAGACTGCAGTTTGTCAGGAAAGCTGGAATTGATGTGCTCCATGACCAGCCTCTCAAAGCACCTCATGGTGTTAGAGCTACTAGATGGTAGCAAGTAAGGCATGTTATCTTGATTTTCTTAGATACCGGGATGATAGTGGTCCTCTTAATGCAGGAGAGAACCACAGTCTGAAGCAGAGGGAGGTTTCTACAAATAGCCCTGCCAGCTGATCCACATAAGATCTAAGCACATGACTGGGCCTAAATGCTTTCCACGTGTTCACCCTCTGGAACATTAATCTTATGTCTGTCAGGGTACTGCAGATTCAGGTGCACTGGAGATACCTGTAGGTAGGTGGTGACATATTCATTCACTACTGTTAAAAACTTGTACAGACTGTGTTAAATTCATCAATAAAGGAAGTGCTGTTGTTCATCCAGGAGAGGTCCTGTCATTTTAATTGAAACAACCAGCTTGTACACATTTTATAAATGCCAGCGTTTCTCTGTTAGAAGAGCATTCCTTGGTATGGTTCTCACAGTTGAGTGATTACACATGCACAGGTGCAATTTTATAGAATCATTGAACTGATGGAGTCATTCAGCCCCACTCTGTGTCAGCTTCTAATGCAGCAATCTTTTTCTTCCTGTTCCCCTGCAGTTCCTTTGTTGCCCTGTAACTTATTCGAACTCAAGTACCTAACTCACTCTTTTTGAAAGCCCTGATGCTTCCTATATCCTCTACCATTGCAGGCATGAATTTCCAGATCATAATCTCCTGTCCGCAAAAGAAGTATTTGGTCAAAATCTCCTTGTAACTTTTGTCCACAGTTTCTGCCCCCAGTCCTTGAACCATCCATGAATGGTGAAACTTTCCTTCAGTTTACTGTGAATAAACCAGCCATGGTCTTGTCTACCTCTATCAAATCTCCACCCAGTTCCCTGATAGCCAATTTTCTTTGCCTGCACTTTCTAATGGAATCACTTTTTGCTATTTTTTCCAGCTCAAGTGTTGATTCAAGAAAAATGAATAAAATAAATTTATTATACAGTAAATACATTCTTCCCTCTTTCCATGAAGGAGAAAGATAACCTTTTACCAATTCATAATCGACTCTTTCAGCCTCTTCCAATTGTTTTCACTCTTCTCTTGAAGAAGCTTAGTCATGCGGAAATATGCATTAACTGCGTTTCATCTAGACAAATCTAACTGGCCTGCTCTTTTCTCCCATCATAAAATGATCTTTCATCAGTGCTCTGATGAAGGGTCTCGGCCTGGAATGTCAACTGTTTATTACCCTCCATAGATGCTGCCTGACTTGCTGAGAGCCTCCAGCATTTTGTGTATGTTCTTCAATATTTTCAGCTGTTGTAGAATCTCCTGGGTTTAATAGTCTAACATAGGGGTCTTTACTGTCCAGAGACTCCAAAGATGAGAGTAGGGCCAGGGAGATGATGTCATCCATAGCCCTGTCTCAACAATTGGCAAATTGTAATAGGTCAAGATTGTCTGGAGGCTGGAGTTAATGTGTGCCATGACTGACCTCTCAAAGTACTTCATGATGGTAGATGTCACAGCCAATAGGCAGAAGTTGTGATGGCACATTACCTTGTTTCTCATAGGTGGAGTTAAGTAGAAGAGAAATGGATTTTAATCCAAACAGATGTGAGTGATGCGTTTGGGAGCTCGAATGAGGCTATGCACGTGAACAGTGAGGTCTAAGGGAGTAGTGGGAAACAGAAGGATCTTGGGATACAAGTCCATTGATCCTTGAAGGTGGCAATCCGGGCAGCCAATGCGATTTGGAAGATATGTGGCCTTCACTGAATATAGAAGCAGGGTGGTAATGTCCCAATTTTATAATACAGATGGCCCCCGTTTTCCGAATGTTCGCTTTACGACACCTGGCTGTTACGAAAGACCTACATTAGTTACCTGTTTTCACTAACAGAAGGTGTTTTCACTGTTACGAAAAAAGGCAGTGCGTGAAATAAGGCAGCACGCATCCAAGCAGCCAAGCTCCTCCCCTGGAACTGCATTCTAGCCACCATTGCTTAAACAAGTGCTTTATCTCGATTTATTTTGTGCGTCCGTTCTCAAGATGAGTTCTAAGGTATCGGAAAAACCTAAAAGAGCTCGTAAGGGTGTTACAGTTAGCATAAAACTAGACATAATTAAGCATTTCGATCGTGGTGAAGGAAGTAAGGACATTGTCTGCGCGTTGAACTTGCCTGCATCCACCATTCGCACTATTTATATGCAGAGAGAAAGAATCTTAAAAGCTGCCAATGTTACTGTTGGTTCTACTCATAGCAAAGTGTCTCTCCTCTCTTAGTTGGCATCCAATAATGGATAAAATGGAAAGTCTATTGCTTGAGTGGATTGATGGGTGTACAAAGTGTGGTGTTCCATTAAGTTTTCTTATACTTATGGAGAAATCAGTCAGTCTTTTTAATAAACTGAAACAGAAAGCACTAGACGTTGGTGATGAAAGTGTTGCGAAAGTGGAATTTAAAGGTAGTCGTGGGTGGTTTGATCGGTTTCTGAGGCCAGGGCAGCTTCATAGTTTAATGTTTAACGGAGAGAGTGCTTCGGCTGATACGGCAATAGTGAGTTTGGCTAAGGAGGCTGGGTTTGTGGAAGTTGACGAAGGTGATGTTGAAGAGGTTTTGGCAGATGAACTGACAGATGAAGAGCTGATGCAATTGCAAGAGGAAAGGATAACAATTGAAACCGAATGCAGTAGCAAACGGCCCGAAAGTGAAGTCGTCCAGGAACTGAACATGAAGCAGTTGCATGAGATTTTCGCTGCGATTGACAATGCTGCAATGATTGCAGAAAAGTATGACTTTAATTTTGAAAGGATACGTAGGTTTAGGGCAGGTTTGCAGGATGTTTTGAGTGCTTACAAAGAACTGTATGATAGAAAAATGCGCAAAGCTAAGCAGTCAAGCATACTGTCATCTTTCAAGCCTTCCACATCAGCCACAGCAGACGACGAATCTCGACCCTCAACGTCGAGGCAGGCAGACATAGAAGAAGGTGACCTGCTTGCCCTGATGGAAACAGACAACGATGAGATGACACCCCAGTCTCCTCTACCTCCCACCACCCCAACCTCCGATGACTCAGCCTAACACACCATCATCAGTGTGCTTGCTGTCTTCCCAATTCCAGTAAGTGAAACTACACTGTAAATACATTATTTCTACTTTATATCGGCTGTGTATTTTTATGCGTTATTTCGTATGATTTGGCAGCTTCATAGCTTAAAGGTTACTGGAGAGAGTGTTTCTGCCAAGAGCGCTTGCGAGAGATTTTCGCTGTGCTAGACAGTGCTGCAATGATTGCAGAAAAGTATACACGAGGAAATCTGCAGGTGCTGGAATTTCAAGCAACACACATAAAAGTTGCTGGTGAACGCAGCAGGCCAGGCAGCGTCTATTGGAAGAGGTACAGTCGACGTTTTGGGCCATTCCCATTCTGATATGTCTATCTACGGCCTCCTGTACTGTAAAGATGAAGCCACACTCAGGTTGGAGGAACAACACCTTACATTCCATCTGGGTAGCTTCCAACCTGATGGCATGAACATTGACTTCTCAAACTTCCGTTAATGCCCCACCTCCCCCTCGTACCCCATCCGTTATTTATTTACATATACACATTTTTTTCTCTCTCTCCTTTTTCTCCCTCTGTCCCTCTCACTATACCCCTTGCCCATCCTCTGGGTTTCCCCCCTCCCCCTTTTCCTTCTCCCTGGGCCTCCTGTCCCATGATCCTCTCATATCCCTTTTGCTAATCACCTGTCCAGCTCTTGGTTCCATCCCTCCCCCTCCTGTCTTCTCCTATCATTTCGGATCTCCCCCTCCCCCTCCCACATTCAAATCTCTTACTAGCTGTTCTTTCAGTTAGTCCTGACGAAGCGTCTCGGCCCGAAACATCGACTGTACCTCTTCCAATAGATGCTGCCTGACCTGCTGCGTTCACCAGTAACTTTTATGTGTGTTGCAGTAAAGTATTTCTACTTTATACAGGCTGTGTATTTATCATATCATTCCTGCTTTTACTACATGTTACTGTTATTTCAGGTTTTATGTGTTATTTGGCATGATTTTGTAGGTTATTTTTTGGGTCCGGGAACACTCAAAAAATTTTCCCATATTAATAAATGGTAATTGTTTATTCACTTTACAACATTCGGGCTTATGAACCGTTTCATAGGAACGCTCTACCTTCGGATAATGGAGGAAACCAGTTATCTCGGTCATAAGCCTCTGCTAGAATACGGCATGCTGTTGTGGTCACCAAGGTATGGGAAGGATGTAGTAGCACTGGAGAGAGTACAGAGGAGATTCATCAGGATGCTGCCTGGGATGGTTCAGTTCATCTGTGAGGAGGCACTAAAGAGGCTAGGTTTGTATTCACTGGAGCGGAGGAGGTTGGGAGAGGACATGGTTGAGTTATATAAAACAGCGGTCCCCAACCACCGGGCCGCAAAGCATGTGCTACCGGGCCGCGAGGAAATGATCTGATTTGGCGATAGGAGTCAGCTGCACCTTTCCTCATTCCCTGTCACAGCCACTGTTGAGCTTGAACGCACGCGAGGTCATTACCCGCGCATCATCCATGTCAGTGCGGGAAGGAGATCAACTCCTCGAGCTTGCAAATGACGTCGGGCTGAAAAGTATGTTTGACATAACATCTCTGCCGGCATTCCGGATCAAAGTCAAAGCTAAATATCCTGAGATAGCCACGAATGCACTGAAAACGTTGCTTTCATTTCCAACATTTTTCTGCGAAGCAGAGTTCTCTGCAATGAATGCAATGAAAACTATATTGCGGAATAGACTGGACATAAGGAACCCTCTTCGTGTATCGCTGTCTTCCATCACCCCTCGATGGGACCATCTTGTTGCAGGAAAACAAGCCCAAGGCTCCCACTGATTCAGGGATATTGGTGTGTTGCAATGATTTTATATGTTCATACGGGGAAAATATGTGTTGTGTGTTTATTATCCAAACGTTACTTAAAATGTTATGATGCTATTGACTTACTTATATAACCATATAACAATTACAGCACAGAAACAGGCCATGTCGGCCCTTCTAGTCCGTACCGAACACTACTCTCACCTAGTCCCACTGACCTGCACTCAGCCCATAACCCTCCATTCCTTTCCTGTCCATATACCTATCCAATTTTTCTTTAAATGACAATATCGAACCTGCCTCTACCACTTCTACTGGAAGTTCGTTCAACACTTACTTCAAGCTCCCTTGATAATTGACTTATCACTGTATTCATGCGAGGAAAATATGCGCTTTGTGTTTAATAATAAATTTGTGAGATAAACCCTTTTAGAAATGAAATTGAGTGTATTAGCCACTTAACACCGATATTCCGGTCATGATTAATCCCCCCCCCCCCCCCGCACAGAATCGCCAAAATCGACTTGCAAGGAAAAAAATTGGCAGGTACAGGCATGCGCATCTCACGCATGCGCACTGGTGCCTGCGCAAGGTTTCATGGTCATTGTAGTTTTTCTCTGGGTAAGCACAACTTATTTGACTGCTACTCTTGTCCGTTGGCAACACTACACCCCACGCCCCCCCCCCCCCCCCGTCGGCCGGTCCGCAAGAATATTGTCAATATTAAACCAGTCCGCAGTGCAAAAAAGGTTGGAAACCCCTGATATAAAATAACAATGGGCATAGATAAGATGACTGCAAGAAGTGTTTCCCATTATAAGGGGTATATAAAGCCTGAGAGCACACATTTAGAATAAGCAGGGTGAGATTTAGAAAGATGTGAGTGGGAGTTGTTGACCTAGACAGTAGTTCCTGTAACACATTATCTAAGAGACGGGCTGCAGCTGGGTTGCTGACTGGATGGGAGAACTGTTTAAATGAGCACTGGAACACCGGACAATGAACCATATGCAGGGAGATGGGATCAGATGCCCACTAGGTGGTGTGGAAGAGTTGGGCTTAATGTTTCCATATTGTACAATTCTGTGATTCTTTGACAGCTGTTATTTATACAAAGGATAATGTTCAGAACCCGAACCATCAATATAAAGCACATCACACTCCACCCATTCTGAACTTCTGAAGAAATGTTACCAGCTGGAGCTCATATGTAGTCTGAATGGGGGGATTTCTATATCCATTGCCAGGTATGGTTTGTAACAAAGTTTATAGGAACCTGACACCACCCAGCTGTACTGCTGAAGATTTGCACTCCAGAACTGACTGAGCTTCTAGCCAAGCTCTTCCAGTACACTGGCATCAATCCAATAATGTGGAGCATTGCTCAGTTATAACCCATTCACAAAAAGCAAATCCACTCCAGCTAATCAGCCTGTTCTTAAGCATCAGTGGCACTTACTCATGAACAACATGACGCCCAGTTCCACTTTTGCCAGGACTTCTTGGCTGCAAACTTTATCACAACTTAGGTTCAAACATTGATCAGCGGGCTGAATTCTAGAGGTGAAGTGAGAGTGAATTATAGAGGGATCTAAAAACAATTGCAGGAGTGACTGGGCTGGTCAGTCCAGATGCAGATGCTCAATTTGAAACATTGCCCACCCCTCAGTATCCACTAGCTGTCTAATCTGTTGAAAGCCTCAGATTGTTTTGGGGGCGGGGGGGGCGGTTTCGCTCTAGATGACAGCATTAGTAGTGTCCTGTGAGGAATGGAGCAGGGAGCAGCAACACCCATCTCTAAGGAATGCTAGGTGTCAGATTGCTTGCAAGCTAGTTAGCAAAAATTAGAATGCAATGGATAGAGTTAAGTGATTTTGCAGCCAATGAACAGATTAAAACTGCATCTTCTACCTCTCTAAACAGTGTTCTTGAGCATGAATCACAAAAAATCAGCCTCATTGGAGATAGTACAAAGTAGATTCACCTGGCTAATTCATGGGATGAGAGGTTTGCCCTTCAAAGAGAGCCCAAGCTGTTTGAGTCTACATTCAACAGAGTTCAGAAAAATGAGGAGTGATCCTAAGGAGACTTAATAGGGTAGATGTTGGGAAGTTTGCACCAAAGAGAGAGGCACAAACAAGGGAGTATAACTACAAGATAAGCTTGTCATTTAAAACTAAAGTACTTAGGTTGTTTTCTCACAGACGATGACAAATCCCTGGAATTCTCTGCCCTTATCCAGAAGAAAATCATGATTTTTTTTTCTATTCTTCACAAACTGTATCACTAGAGGTACTTAAAATGAAGTTGGACAGATATTTGCTATATCAAAGATTAGAGGGATATGGACGTGGCACAGAAAAGGAGCTAAGGCCAGCATTATCAGCCATGATCTTATCAAATGGTGAGGCATGCTTGAAGGTATTGATGGCCTGTTTCTGCCCCTATTTTCTTGTATTCTCCTGAGGGGGCTGCCCTTGACATCAAGGCAACTTGACGGCATGTTGTCCTGTAATATTGAAATCATGGGCATTAAAGTGGCTGGAGGGTGGAGGGCTATTACCCCAAATCTTGGATACATACGACTCCAGAATTTGATCAAAGCAAAGTTGCTGGAGAACTGAGGTTGTCATATTTGACAAGAAACTCAACGAGATGAGCCACATTAATACAAACAGGTCAGTCTGACGAGAATTCGGTGCAGAGTGCTGGAGATTAAACAAGATGTACCTTTGCAGAAGAGGCAAAATTGATCCAGAGAGGAAAAAAAATGATGATTTTTCCGATTCTTCCAGGTGTATGTGAGGGTGGGTGGGATGTCTACTTCTTCCTGCCTGACAGTATTCCCCCATGATTTATCAGTACAATACGTTGTTAACTGCTGTTTATTATATTTTCATTCTTTACTTCCAGCACTAGCTATTTGCTACATTGCCTCTGAAAGCGCATGTGATTCTTCTTTCGTTTCTATATGAGTGGAAGATAGTTTCCCTTATAGAACCCAGATCATCCCGGCACACAAACCCAAGCATCTTCAACAATTATCGTTTCCTAAGGGGAAAGTATCCTACTCTGAACTCAGAGAGAAGCCCAGCCCAGTCCATTGAAAACTGCTTGTGAGCTCCTCCAGGCAGTTGCTGCCGTTTCCCAAAATTACTCCCACTTCATTCACAATTTCAGTGCCTGCACAATCACTGCCACACCCTCGCCGACTGGTCATCACTTCCAAGGTGTTGTTAGACTGGGGAAGTAACCAGGAAGTGAGGAAAAAACTTCCTTCGTTTGTCGTTATTAACGATTTTTGGTTTTTAAAAATCCAGCTTTAGCGAATTTTCCTTTCGGCAGTCAGTATCTCCACTTCGGCACTAATTGTCCACACTATCTGAAAGAGCAGATTGATTGTATATTTTATTGGGAACAAAGTATCCTGTCAGCCAAACATTAACTTGGTCTGTGTCCTTTATGTCACTGCGTCGCTCCCATCCTGACTTGTTGCATCATGGTCTGATACGGCAATTTGAATGTGCAGGAGCATAGGAAGGTGCAGAGAGCAGTTAAGCCTAACATCAAAGATCCCCACCATCCTGACCATGCCATTTTCTCCCACCTACCATAGGGCAGGACATATGGAATTCTGATGTTCCATTACATCAGATTCAAAAATAGCTGGTTCACTTCAAGTAATTGGTTAGAGTCCCAGAGTCATACAAAAGTACAGCACAGGAACAGGCCATTTGGTCCATCTAGTCCATGCCAAAACCACTTAAACTGCCTATTCCCATCAGTGCACTGGGATCATAGCCCTCCCAACCCCTACCTCGAAGTACCTATCCAAACTTCTCTTGAAAACTGAAACGGAGCTCGCATGTACATTTGTGCTGGCAGCTCATCCATCTCTCATAGCCCTCTGAGTGAAAAGGTTTCTCCTCCTGTTCCCCTTACACTTTTCACCTTTCACCCTTATCCCATGACCTCTATTGTAGTTCCACAAGAACCCAGTAGCAAAAAAATTTGCTTGCGTTTACCCTATCTATACTCCTCATAATTTTGTACACATCTATCAAATCTCCTCCCAATCTTCTAAATTCCAAAGCAAAAAGTCTTAAGCTATTCAATCTTTCCTTATAACTCAGGTCCTCCATATCTGGCAATATCTTTGTAAATTTTCTCTGTACTCTTTCAACCTCATTTACATATTTCCTGTAGTTAGGTGACCAAAACTGCACACAGTACTCCAAGTTAGGTCTCACCAATGCCTTACAGAACTTCAACATAATTTCCCATCTCCTGTACACGAAACTTTGATTTATGAAGGCCAATGAGATTCTTGAAACACCTTGCACAACTCTAATCACAACCTCTGTATAGCATCACTATGACCACTTTCATCATTTTGCAACACGACGGACTTGTTTTTTTTTTAATTATGTTCTTTCTAGCATAGATTTGTTCAGTTTATGTATATTTTATGTTTTCTTGTGAATGCTGTGTTTCTAATGCTACATGCAGATTGAGCCTGTGGTGATGACTGCAAATGCAATGTTAGCATTCACTTTGAGAGGACTAGAATATAAAAGCAAGGGTAAAATGCTGAGGTTTTATAAGGGACTGGTGAGGCCTCAGATGGAGTATTATGAACAGATTTAGCGTACCTTATCTAAGAAAGGATGTGCTGATATTGGAGAGGGTTCGGAGGAGGTTCATGAAAATTATTCTGGGATTGAAAGGTTTAGTGCATGAGGGGCGTTTGGCAGCTCTGGGCCTTTACTCTCAGGAAATTAGGAAAATGAGGGGAGGGGGCATCTCATTGAAACCTATCGAATTTTGAAAGGCCTAGATAGAGAGGATATGTAAAGGCTGTTTCCTTTGGTGGGGGAGTTGAGGACCAGAGGACACAGCCTCAGAATTGAGGGATGTGCATTTAAAACGAAGCTGAGGAGGAATTTCTTTAGTCAGATGGTGGTGAATCTGTGGAGTTTGGGTGTATTTAAGTCAGAGGTGGATAGATTCTTGATTAGTCAGGGCATGAAAGGTTACGGGGAGAAGGCAGGAGAATGAGGTTGAGAGGGAAATGGACTAGCCATCGTGAAATGGTGGAGCAGACTGGGTGGACCAAATGGCCTTATTCTGCTCCTATGTCTTGTGGTCTTATGTGCCTGCGATGCTGTTGCAGGAAAGTTTTTCATTGCACCTGGTGCATACATGTGAATATCACAGCAAACCCTACCTGATGACTTGACCCTCACGAACACTTGGTGTTCCCTTCCAATAACCCAAAATATGATTCTTCTCCCAATACCCTCCCTCATAATGAAATGTGCCTCTCATTAACCTGATTGGAACCTTCTCACGTTCACTTATGATATGTCTCTCCATAATCAGAATTGTGGTTCCATTATATTGGCATCTTGCACCATTAACCCAATCCTGATGCAGATTCTTGACCCAAAACATCCACTGTCTAATTTCCACTAGCCCTCTGATATCCTCCAGCAGCTGGTGGTTGGCAAGGTTTCAGTCTCTGGTGTCTCCAACAATCTTACTTATCATAACAGTAAAGGGGACTATTCAAAGCATTAGGCTCCTTGGAGAGCAGTGGTTCCCAAACTTTATTGTGTTACTGCTCCCTTGGCTCCTAGACCACATCTCCAGTGCCCCCTTGCTGTTTCTCACCATTACATTAAGCTATAAAGAATTTTGATTTATGACGCACAGTGAAAGAAAATAAGGTCTGCACAGTCAAAGCAGTAACAAATAATTGCAAAAGTTTCAAATCTATTAAAAACTATTAGTAAATCTATTTCTTTATTTAATTACAGTGAAAACAATTTTAATCAGCAATTTTTTGAGTGTTCAGTAATGGTTCAGCTATTCACTCCTTTGCTGCTTTTTCACCTTTCAATGAGATGGATGGGTGTAGTGCAATAATATCAGCTTCTCAACATCAGGCTGAATGTCACTCAGAAAGAGTGTCAGATCCAAGCGTTAAGTCATTTGCTGTCTATTTTGAAATACATTGCTTGGCTGCACTGAAACTGTGCTCCATTAAATATAATGTTGGAAAGGCAATAAAGAACTTTTTCCACAGTGCAGGATAGCATTCAGAGATTTCTTCCTGTGACCAAAAGTCTTGGTATGATTTTTTGAACCGCAGCTTCAGCTCAAAGTCATTTTGTAGCAAGATCAGTTCTTCCTCCATTCTTCCTGTTAATTCCTCATTACAAGTGTTCAGGAATGGATGTATTACCCAAACTGGAATTTGGACTGAGAGAAGATCCTGAAATCTCTCTGGAATGGCCTTCATGCAGCTCACTCAGGTGGGTACAGTATACTTGAAGATCATCATCTGGTATTCTTTCTTTCTCTTCCAACTGAGAGAGGCTCAGAAATTGGAAAAGGTCATGATGACCAATGTTGCACTTACAGTAAATAGGGTTAACTCGGACAGAAATGTGGAGATGACTGATTTGACTTTGATGAGATTCATATCATACCTTGCAATTGAATATTGTTCAAACTGCTCATTATTCTCAATACAAAGCTCTTGAAAGAATCCAGAATTGAAAGCATGGGAATTGATTTAATTACCACTGTGATAACAGTATTTAATGATTTATGCAGCCAATTTCTTAGGCAGTTTTGCGACGAGAAGTCTGTAAATTACACAGTGGATGGTAAATATGTTAGGTATAGCTGTGTTCAGTGATAACCCTATGGTGGCATCCTGTCATTGATGGTGCCCATCTGTTGCACAAGCAAGAAAGTTGGTGAATGGAATGTCCTTCTCTTTGAAAAACTGCTCAACAACCAGAAATATTGACTCCCCCTTCATATCTGTTTCTAGTTGCATTGCAAATAACAGCTCTTAAATCATGTTTTCATCTTTTATGAAGTGAACTTAACCAAGAAGCAAAGATTCATTGCCTGGTAAAGTTGATTTATCCAACTACAGAGCAAATTCTGTTCTCCTAAGTATGTTGCACAATGTGTCTTCCACATTATCAGACATTTCATTTATTGGTCTTTGAACAGATTTGTCAATGAGTGGAATCACCATAATTATTTGATCTGCTGACTTATATAAAACTGTGTTCAGAACTTCCCTTACTGCTGGCAGAAACAGATCTTCTCCAATTGTATGGGAGTTTCCAGATTTACTAATGAGCAATGAAATGTTGTATGACACACACAAACCATTATTTTGCTGTGAAGTAGTGGCAAACATGTTTAGAATTGTTTCTGAAAGTTTTCACAAAGTGCCTGAAAATTAGTCAACTTCTTGTTCACTTTAATGGAGTGTTTTCTTGTATTCTCTTCAGATGTTTAAGTCTGAAGATGTTTAAGATAGTTTCATTGCCACATTTGAAAAAAACTCATTAGCTGCTGTTGGTTGCTTAGTACTGGTAGAAATCCATATTTCAGATACTCCACACTGTATTGTTTACACTTTTGTTTTCATTTGTTCTGCGTCTAATATTTTCGTTATGGATTAATAACCACAGTCTATCGCCTATTCTTTAAGTCCAACTTGAAGCCCTGCAATCAATAAAACAGAAAATTATGATGTCATCTTTGCTCAGGCAAAACCTGACTCTTTGTCTGAAAGTACATAAAATGGGGCAGTGATATCTCTTTGAGCCACGTACCAGAGAAATGCGGTTAAGACACTTCGAAATGGCATATGCTGAATTTACCCCATTGAATGCCATACCCTAATTCACAGGAAATGTGTCACTGCATGATTAGAGTATGGGAATCATAGCAGCTAATGCTGTACTACAGTAGTGCATGGCAATAATGTGGAAATAACATGATTTCATCAGTCCAGATTTCTAATGATACATAAATACAGAAATGTCACACTGCTTTTCAGCAACCATAAAGTGCTTCAAGCAAAGTCTCAGTGGGTTCGCAAGAGACGAAATGATTATGTGATCATTGCAATCAATTATGGGGCACTGAAAATCAAACGCTTATAATAAGTAATTAATTTCTTAAATCAAGCCTGTAATCTCTCAGGTGCCCCTCTTGCTACCAAACCCCCACCTCACAGCCTCCCTTATCTTTATTACCCCTCTAGAAGCTCTACCGTTACCAGTGGGGTGACGTCACTCACTCTGGGATCCAAATATAAAGTAAACCTATTGGCTGCATTCTCCCTTTATTTTGCTCCATCTCTCAAACTCATTCTCTCACGTGACCATCGAACACCCCGCCATTCTTGTAGAGGTGGAATACAGCTACTTACCTACCAACATGGAGCAAAAACAAACTACTGGAAGAACTCAGTGTCTCAGGCAGCATCGGTAGGAGAACAGTATGGTGGACATCTCAAGTCGAAGCCCTGCATCAGGACGCACCAGATCCCAGCATCTCCAGTCTCTAGTGTCTCCACCTACCCAGCAGGTGTTTGGGATGGGAGAGGAAATCCATTCACACTGAGGAATTCCAAAAGATGTCAGAGGAAGAATGTACAAACTTCATCCAGACAGTACCCAAGAATAAGATTGAACCCAGGTCCCTAGGACTATGAGATAATCATATTACCTACTGCACAATGGGTTTAGAACTTCATTAATCTGGCTTGTGATGACACTCGCGCTCCCTTCCCATCTGGTGACCCTATAGGTACACAAATTGGCAAAACCGGAGTTCAACGCCTAGGGTTCAGGATTCCAGTCATCGGACACTCTGGAGATCAAGACCTAGAATTCGAGATCCTCATCCAGTTTCCTCATTCAACATCATCAGTGATTCCTGGGGTCAGTACCAAAGCTCAAGTATCTTTTGGAAATCTGGAAATCAAGGTCCGATGTCCAGAGTGCTGGGCCTGAGAGTCCAATAGGGAAGTTGAAGGTCAATACCTGCAAACTGCAAGTCCACTGAAGGTATTTGAGTACTGTGTATCTGCAAGGGGGTGTGTGAGAGGGAGGAATGAGTTTGTTTTGCTGTTCTTGTTCTGTCGCTTGCTGTATCTGTTTTGTCGCGTTCTATGTTGTTCGCTGAGCATTGTGAACGTGCTATGCTGGTTCCAGAATGTGCAGCTACACCAGCAGGCAGCTCCCAGCATATCCTTAGGATGTGCTGGTTGTTAATTGAAATGACACTTTTCACTGTATGTTTCGATGTACGTGTGATTAATAAATCTGAATCTGAGTTTTTGCTTTGACTACATTTACCTTAAATGTTCTTTAATAAGAACACAGTCCCAATAACCTGGCTGATAACCTTCCCCCATTATATTTCTCCTTACGTTCAACTGCTCTGTGTGTCTTTCTCTCATCTTCTTACCTGGACTCAGCCTCATCTAAACAATCTGCCTCTTCTTCAGGAGCAGCTGGACTGAACTGACTACACTCATTGACCATGTTAGTAGGTACTTCATGTATCTAATAAAGGGGGCACCGTGTATATTCATGATCTTCTGCTGCTGTAGCCCATCCACTTCAAGTTTTGACATGTTGTGCGTTGAGAGGTGCTCTTCTGCATACCACCGCTATAACACATGGTTATTTTAATTACTGTTGCCTTCCTGTCAGCTTGAAACAGCCTAACCTTTCTCCTCTGACCTCTCTCATTAACAAGGTGTTTTTCACAGAATTACTGCTCACTGGATGTTTTTGTTTTGTTTTTTTCACGTGATTATTGTTATCTCTAGAGACTGCTGTACGTGAAAATCCCAGGAGACCAGCAGTTTCTGAGATATTCGAATCGCCCCATCTGGCACCATCGATCATTCCACGGTCTTAGTCACTTAGTCATTTCTTCCCTGTTCCCAGGTTTAGTCTGAACAATTGAACCTGTTGACCATGTCTGCACACTATTATGCATAGAGTTGCTTCCATTTGATTGGCTGATCAGATATTTGCATTTACAAGCAGGTGTACAGGTGTACCGAGTAAAGTGACCACTGAGTATATATACAGTACTTTAAATTTGAAACCTCTTCCTCTCCCCTGGGCTTCCCTCTACCTTCGCAATTGACACCTCCTTTGTTCTAATTCCTTTAATGCACTTTCCATTACCTGATTGCCTATCACATCATCCACTGCCCTAATCCTTTCTGTTTGCCTGCTGTTTAATTCAAACAATTTTCTCCCCCCTCCTGTGTAATCTATAATTAACTACATAATGAACTATTTGTTGGAACTGAAGAGAGTATTCCTTCTGAAATGTCGTGGCCACAGATTGGTTCGGGAAGCAGGGTCGTTGGTGATCGTGGACTGAGGCAGCAGGGAAGGGTCATCTGTTGTGAGATTTCTCTCTCATGCTTGTATGGATCTGTGACCTGGCTGGTAGAGGCAGTGGAATTCTCCAGGTGCACTAACTTCAGTGCTTTTTTTTTTACCCTGCTTATTGTAGATAAACATCGAACTTATGAATTAAGAGCAGGAGAAACCAGTTTTGTACCATGAACCTGCTCTCTACACCAATACTGTCACAGCCACATTACTATACAATACAAAAACAGGCCCTTCAGCCCAACATATTTATGCTGGCCATTATACTTCAAAGCCCATGCCCTTCAAGGCTTAGTCATTCAAGTGCCTATGCAGCTGCCTCTTAAATGTTGCGACTATATCCACCCTCACCACTTCTGGCAGTAAGATCCAGTATTAACCACTCTCTGTCTGGAAAACTTTCCTTTCCCATACCCTCAAAATCATTGCAGACACTACCCACTCTGCAAACCACTATTTTCAAAGGCTTCCTTCTGGAAAATGCTACAAGGCTATTAAAACAAAAAGTTCACGCCATCTTAAAAATTTCTTCCTCTAGGCAGTTAATCTGATCAATTTTTCAAGTTAGACACCCCCCCATCTATTACCCTTGTCATGGTACTGCACTGTACAGTTTAAGCTTGTCTTTATAATATATTTACATAGTAAATAGCTGCTGGTATTTATGTACATTTTATTCCATATCCGTATGTAACTCTCAGTTCAGCTAGTGGTTTAATCTCGGGGAAGACAGCCTTCAGCCTGGCCAAACTTAAGAAATCTTGTTTGGGTGGATGCTGCACGATGTGCCCCCTGTTACAAATCAGTACCATGAAATAACAAACAGTACACAATATGCGGTTAAACAATTCAGCTTTATAATTTTTAATTTGACTATATGGTTAATAAAGAAACAAAAAAAAGAAAAGGGCCCATTCTCATGAAACAGTCTAATGTGCAACATTGGAGCTCATGGTTCAGTCCACTGGTTTCCCGTCGACCTCCTCCGAGAGTAGCCGACCCTCGGACCCTCGCTGCAAGTCCACTCCATCCGGCGGTCTACCAAGTCTCTCCATTCGCGTCTTCTTTCTTCATCTCTCCCCGGCAAAAGACCATGAAATCCCTTCTCCCAGACCCACAACAAAGAGCAACATCCCTCATTGGATAGCCCCACATTCCAAAGCCCCGGTATCTCTAGTCATAACCCAAACATTACTACTACAGAGAAACCATTACCTTAGCAGTGAAACCTTACAGCGTGTTACATTTATCTTAACCTTTATCTTTTTCTCATATAATTCTTTATTCTTTATAACAGTTGAATGTTGCTTTTCGCTGCATTACTGTACACCGACCACAACAAATTATTAATACATGTAAATATAAATGGCAAATAAAGGTGATCATTGATTCTTAATCTTTGACCTCTTAATCTTTAACCTTTGCCCTCTTGTTTTGGGCAACATCACCATGACTCTCCAC
This sequence comes from Mobula hypostoma, assembly GCF_963921235.1. Lineage (NCBI taxonomy): Eukaryota > Metazoa > Chordata > Chondrichthyes > Myliobatiformes > Myliobatidae > Mobula > Mobula hypostoma. The sequence continues at coordinate 154,250,533 of NC_086100.1, read as the reverse complement.
CCTATCAATGCCTCTAACAATTTTATATATCCCTGTCAGGTCACCCCTCAGCCTCCTGTGTTCCAGGGAAAATAAAGTCAGTCTTTCAACTGAAGATTTCAGGACATGGCAGATCTGACTGAAAACTCAACTCTCTATTCCTGCCTACCTCTAGTACACTTTCATGTCTTTATTTCCTTGATTGCTTGCCCATGTTATGGAGCTGTCTGCCCAGAAGTTATTGGTGTCTATGGAGGAACAGCTGGTTTGCAGTAGTGGCTCAGTTCATAATATCTTGGAAAATCGAACACAGTATAGAACAGTGCAACACATGAACAGGACCTTTGGCTCGTGATGTGTGTGCTGAACGTGATGCCAAATTGAACTAAATCTCTTCGGCCTGCACATGATCCACATCCCTCCATTTTCAAGTGCCCATATGAAAGCCTTCTAAACACCATTATGCTATCTGCTTCCTCCACTACCTCCGGTTGGTCCAAGGCACAACTACCTTCTGTGTAAAAGACATGTCCCAGACATCTCCCTTATACATTTCCCATCAATGTAAATACATGTCATCTAATATTTGATTATATCAGAAAAAAATTCTTACTGTCTATCCTATCTGTGCCTCTCATAACTTCGATCAGGACTCCCCTCAGTATCTGATGCTCCAGAGAAAAGAACCCAAAACTGTCTAAATCACCTTATAGCTCACATCCTCTGATAGTTGGATGGCAGGTCTGAATGGGATTTGCCAGAAGATTGCGCCAAGGGATTTTGCAGAGGAACATGAGGGTATTCCTTCCTTTGCCTGAGTTTACCATCACAACCTTTACTAGTCCCTCCCTGAAATATGCATATCAGAAGGAAGTCTCATAAATAATCTGGTGGTTGCAGGGGAGTGGTAGAAGGTGAAGGTGAGGTATGATAAGAACTCAGAAACAAATAATGTTACCTACTAGGAAGCATCAGAGGCTGCAGCTGATGTAACCAGAAGCAAAAAGAAAATGAGCTACTATAATCAGGAAGAAAAGGGATAGGTGTATAGCGTCATGTCAAGAGAGGTAGCCGTGGGAGGGTGGATAAGGAGGAAGTACGAGGGAGTGAGAGGAAAGAGAGTGGGGAAGGGAGAGGGCTGAAGGGGATGCAAGAGAAAGGCAGTTTGGAAAAGGGAGACTGCACAAAGTTGTCGTCGTCGTGGCCATCCCTCGAGGCCGAGGATGATGGTTTTTGTTCTGTTGATCTACTTATGGGCTCTCAAGTGGCTTATGAGTCCAATCTTGGCTTTGAAAGTTCTTCTGCATTCAGGACAGGTAGTTTCAGATAGCAGATCAGGCTTCTGTTGTTGCTGCCTCTCTTTCCATTTTCTTCTCTTTTCTTCTAATTCTGCACATCTGTTGGCTTCGAAAGTTGCTGTTCCTTCTCGGATGATGGCTTGCCAGAGCTTCCTGTCCTTGGCATTGGTTTCCCAATTGTTGATGTCGATGTTACATTTCTTCATGTTGGCTTTTAAGATGTTTTTGAATCTCTTCTGTTGTCCGCCTCTTTTACATTTACCTTCTTTAAGCTGGGAGTAGAATATTTGTTTCGGCAGACGTTCGTCCTTCATCTGAACAACATGACCGCTCCATTTTAGTTGGTTCTTGATGACATAGGCTTCAATTCTTGTTGTTTTGGCTTCATTTGGCAAGCTGACATTGGTTCTTCTATCTTCCCAGCTGATATTTAAGATGTTTCAAAGACAGCGTTGATGGAACTTTTCAAGTGCCTTCAGATGTTGTTGGTAAGTTCTCCAGGTTTCTGATGCATACAGGAACATTGGGATTACCACTGCTTTGTACACTAACATTTTGGTGTCTGTTCAGAAGTCACAATCATGAAAGACTCCTGTCTGGAGACATCCAAAAGCTGTTCCAGCACATTTAAGACGATGTTGGATCTTGTCATTAAGGTCAACATTGGAGGAGAGGTGACTTCCAGGATACAGAAAGTGGTCCACGTTTTCCAGGGTTGTTTCGCCAGGTTGAATTGATGGTTCTATCCGATTTGTCTCAGTTGGTGACGATTGATAGGTGATCTGAGTCTTCTTGGAATTGATGGTAAGTCCAAGTTTTGTGTATGCACAGTTGAAGGCAGTCAGAATCTGTTGTAGGTGGTTTTCTGAACGAGCTGCAACACTGAGTTCCCTCATCTGCGTACTGGAACTCGATGAGGGAACTCGTGGGTGTCTTTGTTTTGGACTTGAGACAGGCAAGATTGAAAAGGAGGGATGTGGAAGGTATGGTCAGTATGAGGGAGTGGGCAACAACAATAGCACCTTAGTGTGTGTGTGTGTGTGAGAGAGAGAGAGTGTGTGTGGGTGTGAGGGGTGTGTGTGTAGCACATATAGTTATAAAATACTGTACACGCTCTGTAACTCAGAGGGCATCTGTGGTGAGTGAAGCATTCAATCTTTCTGCGCAGATGTCGAGTTTTTACCCGCATTTTCCGTTTAACAGATTTGCAGCATCCGCAAATATAATTTAGAGCTTGTGTTGGTGAGCGTGTTGCTCTGCTGCAGAATATACTGTAGTCTCTGGCTATCGTGGATATTTTATCACTGCATCGACACCTCGCCCTTTCCAGAAGGCCGCCTGCATTTAAAGAAATCACTCAGCCATCTGTGGTAGAGGCAGTTAACTAATCTTACCCGAAGAACTGTTTTAAAAATTTGTTCAGCCCGATCCGCACTTCCTCACAAGTGGTCCTATTGAATTCTCCAAAGCAACTGCTGGAAGAACTAATCTGCGATGACAGAAGGACGGTCGAGACCCTGTGCCGGGTCTCGGTAGTTTGTCTTCTTTTAATAAAATGTTTTTTCCTAATTTACTTTCAAGAATAAACACAGTGTAAAATCAAAACTGCTGGAGAAACTCAACGAGTCAGGCAGCGTGAGATGTGGACGACATTACGGGTTGAGACCCTTCATCGGAGCCAGTGCAGATGAAAAGTTTCAAACCAGCACGGTATCCGAATACAGTGTCTTTGTCGTGTGATTTGGTTAACACACAAAGTCTGTTACTTTTTTTTACACAGCTCAGTGCCACTCGTGTTGCCTCCTGGGGTTATACACCCTCTCGCTAACTGCTTACTACATTTCACATCTCCTCCTCCGTCTTTACATTGGCTGGGGGAAAATGCCTATCATTTTTCGCTGGCCACAGTATAGTCTGCTTGGGCGGCAATAACCCGGCCCGTTTTCTCCCATTCGCAGGTAAAGGTGTAAATAACAGAAGAGGCGAGGTCTAGAAGAAAATAGGATTTAAGGGATCTGAATGGTCATATATATGTGTCAGTCAAAGTTTGGTGCCGGAGACTGTAATTGAGCGGAAGAGATGCTCACAGCCTCGGCGTGTGATTGGTCAGATCGTAAGTAATAGTAGAAGGCGCGGCTATGTTAATACAGTCCTAGGCTGGAATGTAGAGCAAGTGGTGGAAGTGTAGACATGCCGTTCAACCCCTCCCTTTACATTCCTAATCCTGCGGTTGAGTGACATGAAGTCTCCCCTCCACGTTGAGCTGACCAGTGAGGGACTTCGGGGAAGGTTCCGTGTATGTTCGAAGTGCGTTTAAAGGGTTGTGCTGGCACTTTCATCTCCGGGCAAGCATTCGCGAGTCTCTGTCGAGAGTTTTATCCTCAGGGGAGAGCTAGGGTGAGCGGGGGCGTTATTGGTGCTGGGTGTTGGGTAAGAAGCGCACCACTTGCCAATATCCCGCCGATATCCATGGACTCTGACCGTAATCTTCATCGAATGCATTGTTGGGCTCTCTGATCCCTTCGCAAGAAGGGAGCCTTTGGAGAGAGAGGAAAAAAAAGTGTGGTGAGTTGCATACGTGCATTTGTCGGTGTTCCGGTCGGGTCAGTTTTCCGGAGGGATTTCTTTCCTCTGAAATCCTCCGCAAACTGAATAAATGCAAGGTGCTGACTCGCCATGGAATTCAGTCAGCTCCGAAATACAGATTGTTAATCTCGCTGATCGTCCCTGTTCCCGGTTTGAACTCTAGTCTTGTGAAGGAAGGCAACACGCTTAGACCGCATGGGGTGTGTTGGGTTTTATCGATTACTAAAACAAAAGTAGTGCCCCATTTTGAGAGGTCCCTTTTAATGCTGGTCGCGTTGTGACGGCTTAGACGAAAAATTCAGATGCAAACAGGAGACGAAGGAATTACACACTTTATTTAAGGCAAAACCTCAGGCAAAGTTTACCCATCTGGGACTACAGAAAGTCAGTTTCTGTTTATAATCAACAAGAGAAAACACTTCAGTTTCAGAAGTAAAACTCTGTGTATTTCTCAGTAGAAGCCTAGTTATATATGACATTCTTGGCACAAAAGTGCAAAGCCTATGCAGCTGTCTGTTTTCAATCACAACGACTCAACGAAAGTGAAGTATATATGAAATGTACTCCCATAAAAATGGGAGTTAAAATTGACTGAGACTTTTCATTTGGCACCCCAGCAGCCGTGACTCACGCAATGCGCGATTCGTAAGACATTGCAGCGAGGACCTTCTGAAAAATCTCATTCTATTATATGCTTGTACTTTGAAGAGTCCGTGCCAAGTTAACCAAACATAAGAATGAATCTCTCAGTTGTGACGTGACGCAGTCCAATCAGTGCGATGAATTTTAATTTGAGGCACTCTCCTCTGCGAGAACCAAGTATTTAAATTCTGTTCTAAATCCATGTACTGCAGCATTTAACTTGCATCCATTTCTATATATGCTCGGCATGTATTCCATCTTATGCAGCAATGTTACCAAACCCAAAATCATTTTTAGAATATAGGATTGGTTTATATTTATTCTAACTCATTGGCTGTGATTTCAGAAGAGCTGGTACCTGTTGTTAAAGTATTTTGCCAGGCAGTTCTGATGGATGCAAATTTTATGCAAATGATGTACAGTTAAGTGAGCCAGAGTCATCAGTTCAGATCCTTGAGCCATAAAGTTGCAAGCAGTTCACAGTAAAAAGATTCTGCAGATGCTAGAAAACTTTAGCAGCACATCAGATGCTGGAGGAATTCAGAGAGTCAGGCAGCATCCATGGAGGGGTATAGACAGGTTGATTGTTTTGGGCCAACACTCTTCATCAGTACACGAAATGTCAACAGTTGATTCCCCTTCATCGGTGTATTGGCTAATAGGTTAATTGTTCATTGTAAATTGTCCCGTGATTAGACTAGGTTTATATTGGGGGTTGCTGGGCAGCGCAGCTCAAAACCTGACAAGACTCTTCTGTGCTGTATCTCTAAACAAACAATTGGTTTAAAATACCTTATCACCTTATTTCTCCCAACCCTGTATTGAAATGCCTGTCTAAATTTTGTGCTTATTGGTAAGTCTGAGAATTGGTAAGTGATACCAATTAGCCAGCTACTGGAGATCTTGAAGGTATGGTGCATCTCTTAAGCTACTGCCCTGGAGCACTAAAGACCTGGATTCAGTCGTGACCTCAGGTGCTGACTATGTGGAGTTTGCATGTTCTCCATCTGGTTTCATTTCATATTCCAAAGTCATTTGGTTGATTGGGAGCAACTCGGTGGCCAATTATTGTGCAGGGGAATAGTAGAATCTGGGAAGAGTTGATGAGAATGTAGACAGAATAATTAAACATAGAATTAGTGTTGATCATTGATGTGAACTTGATGAGCTGTACATTTCTAGGAACTTGACTCCAAAGTCTGCCACTTTGAAAATTTGAGCATGATACCAGGCATTGATTGCCCTTTCTGTGAGTTGCCTTTATTCCTGCTTGACCTTGACCATTGAGTCTTAATGATACTGTCTCTGTGAAAAATTTCATAGCATTTAATTTCTGTGTTCCTTTGACACCCTCGTGATTTTTTTCATGTTGGAAGATGAAATAAAAGAATTAATTTGATTAGTCTTGCACTGAAATCTTGCCAGTTTTGGTTCTGACCAATCTTTGTTTTCTTTTTTTAATAGGCGAACAAAGCAAGATCCACCAGTAGTTGGACTTTGGGTTATTCTTGCTGACTTTTAGCCACTGTATAAACTGACCTTGAGTGTAATTTTTGAAATTAGAGCAACTGGTAAAAGAAAAAGCCTGTGAGAATGTTGCAGCAAATATTGGAGACAATGTATATTGATCCAGATCTTCTGGCTGAACTTAATGAAGAACAAAAGCAAATACTGTTCTTTAAAATGAGACAGGAGCAGATTCGAAGGTGGAAGGAAAATGAAAAACAACAGCAACTGGAGGAAAAACAATGTGAACTGGAGGGGAAAAAACCTTCAAGTAAGCCAATATTTGTCATGTTATGTAGTCCAAATGTTTATTTAAATTAACCGTTGTATAAAATGTACTAATGTACTCTTGCAACCGGAGATTTACTAGCAGGCTTCAAAATACATCAAGGCTGACACAGAATTATTAAGGGAAATGTTTTCAGTGGCAGAAGGTGATAGAGGGGAGACAGGGAACATGGATTTAGCACATCTGGTAGAGTAATCAGGCAGCTGCTGGAGCTAGTCATTCTGATACAATTGGTTATGGGATTCAGTTTCCTTTGAAGAGAGAATAGGATCTAATTTTCAAAGTGTTCTTTACAGGTCCATGAAGCAAGATTTGGGGAGTGGGACTAAATGCAGAATTTATTCACTCAGAGAGCTGAATGATCCCCTTCCACACTACATAGTTGCAAATCTCTTGTGCCCAATAATCTTTGCTCCTGCATCTGATGACATCCTCTTGTTGGTGTGATGGGGAAAGTACAATGAAGATCTATTAATCTCTCTATTAAAAATGCAACTCCCACCATTTCTTCCCCCCCCCCACCCCCCAAACCCTTATCACTGCTCCTCCAATTTTGGTTAATTGCTGAACCATTGCTACCCTCGATTTCTATCAAGTCTTTGAAGTCTGGAAATCATTCCTTCCCTGAAACTGTTTTCCTTCCTTCCTTTAAGACTCTATTAACACCTTTCACTTTAAGCAAACATTTGGGAATCTGGCTTTGTGTTAACATGAAGTTTTTCTATTTATGATGACTATTCTGTGAAAGTTCCAGTGATATCGTGCAACTGGTACTTGGTATGAAAGTTGTTATTACTGATTAGGATAGGTTGATATAGAAACATAGAAACATAGAAAATAGGTGCAGAAGTAGGCCATTCGGCCCTTCGAGCCTGCGCCGCCACTCAGTATGATCATGGCTGATCATCCAGCTCAGAACCCTGTACCTGCCTTCTCTCCATACCCCCGATCCCTTTAGTCACAAGGGCCATTTCTAACTCCCTCTTAAATATAGCTAATGAACTGGCCTCAACTGTTTCCTGTGGCAGAGAATTCCACAGATTCACCACTCTCTGTATGAAGAAGTTTTTCCTCATCTCAGTCCTAAAAGGCTTCCCCTTTATCCTCAGACTGTGACCCCTCGTTCTGGACTTCCGCAACATCGGGAACAATCTTCCTGCATCTAGCCTGTCCAATCCCTTTAGGATTTTATACGTTTCAATACGATCCCCCCTCAATCTTCTAAATTCCAGCGAGTATAAGCCTAGTCAATCCAGTCTTCCATCATACGAAAGTCCTGCCATCGCAGGAACCAATCTGGTGAACCTTCTTTGTACTCCCTCTATTGGCAAGAATGTCTTTCCTGGTACTCCCTCTATGGCAAGAATGTCTTTATTATATTCTTCATTTCTGGGCAATATTCTTGAGTTCTGGGCATTGTGGAAATTCTCAGTCTGAAAGCAGTTTGTCATTTGCAGACCAGCTGTGATGTATTGTGGAATGCATGAAACAGGCCTCCATAATGTATTGAGATTGTGAGAATCAGCTCTCAGTGACTGTAAATAGTTGTCTAGCAGGTTATTGAAGTTTTACTATAACTGTAGTTATTAAGTACTGCAGCACAGAAATGGGCCCTAAAGGTTCAACACAGCCCAGATAGCCTGTGTTGAACCATTATTCTGCTTAGTCCATCTACCTGCACCTGAACCAAAGCCATAGACATCCTTGTACTTATAAAAACTTCCCTTAAATGTTGTAATTAAACCTACATCCACTACTTCTGCTGGCAGCTTATTCCATACTTTCACAACCCTCTGAGTGAATGTTCCCCTTAAAACTTTCACCTTCACCCTTATCCTATGATCTCTAGTTCCACTCTCACCCATCTTTAGTGGAAAAAGCCTTTTTGCATTAACCCTATTATATTCCTCATAATTATATATACTTCAATCAAATCTTCCTCATTCGCCTGTGCTCCAGGAATAAAGTCCTCACCTGTTCAACCTTTCCCTGTAACTCATGTCCTTGGGTCACAGCAGCATCCTTGTAACTTTTCTCTTACTCTTTCAATACCGTTGATGTCTTTCCTGTAGGTAGGTGACCAGATCCGACATCTTGGCTTTTGTACTGAAATCTTGAGGCGGTGAAGGCCAATGCTCCGTGTGCTTTCTAGTTCTGTTGTACCAACATGTTAGTTTTTCATTACTTGTATACACGGTCCTCAGTAAATAACAACTTTTCCCAATCTATTATTTAAATTCATAATTTTTCTTAATAGCAGAGAATATTATTTCTCCACCTGTCACTGAATCATAGTCAAGCAGTGCAGAGGCAGGTTCTTCAGCACGCCTGTTTATGCCAACTGAGGTGCTCATCTGGGCTATTTCCATCTGCTTGTGCACATGAAAGATCTCACCTGAAACATTGACTGTTTCCTTCTGTAGATGCTGCCTGTGTCGCAGAGTTCACCCAGCATCTTTGTTTTGCTGGTGTTAGGGCCACATTCCTGTGAACTTTTACAATCAGTGTACTTGTCCGTGCTTTTTAAATGTTATTATTCCTCCATCAACTACTTCCTCTGGCAGTTCATTCGATGTATACGCCACCATCTGAATGATCCCTTGTGTCTTTTTTAAGCCCTTTTTTTTGTTTGTTTGTTTGTTTTGCATCCTCATCACCATCATATATCTACTTGGTTTCATATCATCAACAAAATAGTAAATGTTATGCTTGGCCCCTGCAATCAAATTATTGATGTAGATTGTGAATAGTTGGGGTTCAGTCACTGATCCATTAATCACAGCTTGCTGTCCTAAAATTGCAAATGTTACTCCACTATTTAAGAAGGATGGGAGGCAGCAGAAAGGGAACTCTAGACCTGTTAGCCCGACATCAGTGGCTGGGAAGTTGTTGGAATCGAATATTAGGGATGAGATTATGGAATACTTGGAGGCACATGACAAGATAGGCCAAAGCCAGCATGATTTCCTGAAAGGAAAATCCTGCCTGACAAACCTACTGCAATTCTTTGAGGAAATTATATGCAAGGTAGACAAAGGAGATGCGGTAGACATGGTGTACTTGGATGTTCAGAAGGCCTTTGACAAGGTGCTGCACATGAGGCTGCTTAGCAAGATGAGAGCCCATAGAATTACAGGGGAGTTACTAGCATGGGTGGAGCCTTGGCTGGTCGGCAGAAAACAGTGGGAATAAATAAATACTATTCTGGCTGGCTGCCGGTTACCAGTGGAGTTCCACAGAGTTGGTGTTGGGACCTCTGCTTTTTATGATATATGTCAATGATTTGAACTATGGTATTAATGGATTTGTGGCTAAATTTGCCGATGATACAAAGATAGGTGGAGGAGCGGGTAGTGTTGAGGAAACAGAGCCTGCAGAGAGACTTGGATAGTTTAGGGGAATGGGCAAAGAAGTGGCAAGTGAAATACAATGTTGGAAAGTGTAGGGGATTCTAGGACAAGAGGGCACGGTTTCAGGATTGAAGGATGTTCTTTTAGAACAGAGATGCGGAGAAATTACTTTAGTCAGAGGGTGGTAAATCTGTGGAATTTGTTGCCACAAGCAGCTGTGGAGGCCAAGTCATTGGGTGTATTTAAGGCAGAGATAGATAGGTTCTTGATTAGCCAGGGCATCAAAGGGTATGGGGTGAAAACAGGGGAGTGAGGATGAGTAGAAAAATTGGATCAGCCCATGATTGAATGGCACAGCAGACTCAATGGGCTGAATGGCCTGCTTCTGCTCCTATATCTTATGGTCTCATGGATGTTTAATATATCTTTCATCTTTGGTGCATTACCACATCCTCCAATTCCATGTGCACTAAGTTAATGCAGTTAGCTCCAGTGTGGGACCTTATCAAAAATCTGCTGAAATCTCAACTACACAAACACTGGTTTCCCCCTCATCTACTCAAATAACTCTAAAAGATTAGTTAGAAATGTTTTTCCTTTCTGAAATTCCTGCTCACTCTATTTGGTTATCTTTTTGAAGTGTCCTGATGTGCTATTCATGATCGTGGGGCCAGTGGTGTTGTGGGGATGGAACTGGACTCTCTCACGGTGGTGTCTGAAAGGAGGATGCTGTCTAAGTTGCATGCCATCTTGGTCAATGTCTCCCATCCACTACATAATGTACTGGGTGGGCACAGGAGTACATTCAGCCAGAGACTCATTCCTCCGAGATGCAGCACAGAGCATCATAGGAAGTCATTCCTGCCTGTGGCCATCGAACTTTACAACTCCTCCCTTGGAGGGTCAGACACCCTGAGCCAATAGGCTGGTCCTGGACGTATTTCATAATTTACTGGCATAAATTACATAGTACTATTTTAACTATTTATTACTATTTTCTATTGCTATTCTATTACTAGTTATTATTTCTATGACTATTACTATTTACTAATAGTAATATTACTATTACTATTTCTATTACTATTTATTATTTATGGTGCAACTGTAACTAAAACCAATTTCCCCCGGGATCAATAAAGTATGACTATGACTACAACTACGATTATAGATTTCAGCATTTTTTTAAATGTAGATGTAACAGTAACAAGTTGATATTTTTTTTTCTATTTTCCCTGTCACTCTTTTCTCAAATAGCGAGGTCCAGAATCTGTAGAACTCTGGAAGATGACACCTGGAATGTTCTTCTCCATAGCCACCACTTTCAATATTTTGCGAACCAAGTTATTGGGATTTTAGTTTGTTTGACTCATTAACTTTGCTCATATTATTACTAATAAAATACTGTCTTCATTTACTTCCATGTTTGCACTGGACCCTTCTTTTCTCCACTATTTCTGGGAGCTTTTCCTGTGCCTGCTCATGGAAGATGTAGATTATTTGTTTAATTATTCTTCCTTCTCTTATTCCCCTTTATATCTTTCCTCTATTTTTCTTCAAAAGGCCCATGTTGGCTTTTGTTAGTCTCCTCTTTACATATGGAGGCTCATGCAGGCTGTCTTTTTTTTTTGTTTCTTAACATTTAATCTTGTATTCCTTTATCAATTTCTTATTCCTCCTTTGAACTATAAAACACTCATAATTACTACTTCTGGCAATCATCCAAACCTCATGTTAAATTTTAATACTATATTTAATTTCTTCTGTAATCCATTTTGAAGTTTACCTGTTGTGTCTTTGTGCTTTAAAGGAATGTGTTTGGTGCAACAATTTGAATTATTTTTCACCACTGTCTGTCCACTGTCATACCATTTATGTACTTTCCCAATCTACCCCACAGTTAGCATGCCTCTCATAACTACTTGCTTTCCTTTGTTTTGAATGAAAGCCCTTGTTTCAAGCTGAACTACATTACTTTTGATTTAATGTAGATATTTTATGGTATTAATGTAAATTCTTTATGATTGTACCTTTTTCCTATTGGCCTCTTTCACAAAATTGTCAGTGAACCCTTTCTTATTGCACAGGATGAAGATCTAACCTATCTGATTCCTCAACATCCTGATCTAGAAATCTATAGCTTATTTATTCCTAACATCTATCCTTTCTGTTGTTAGCACCAGTTGGATTAGCCTCGTCTATAAGTAATTTAATGATTCCCATGATCACTGTTATGCCCCTATTACGTACTTTTTATACCATGCCCTATGTTATAACTATTTTGAGGGCTGCTAATAATTTCTGCCAATATTTTGTGCAACTAATTGACTTCCCAAATCAGTTCCAAACTTATGGTCTGTGAAGCCAAAATCTTTTCTAATTATTGTACTAATGTTGCTAGTTATTAACACTGCTACCATACACAAAGTGCTGCAGGAACTCAGCAGACCAGGTAGCATCATTGGGGGGGAATGAAAAGTACAGTTGACATTTTGGGCCGAGACTCTTCGGCAGGTGCTACGACACCTCCTTTTGCTGTCCTTCATAAATATCCTTTTGACCTAGTAGTTCTCAGCTTTGGTCAACCTGTGGCTATGTTACTGTGATGCAATTAAATCATAATTATAATTTTTATACCATTAAGTCATTCCTCAAGTTGAGGATGTGTATATTTAGATCTATTGGTTTTAATTATGGCCTTTTATTTTTGCCATATTCTGAACCCATTTGCTTTTGTTTCTGTTGAATATTAATTTTATTTACTTTAACATTTCCAATTCTAAACAATTCCCACTGTCTGTCTCTTCTGACTTTCTCTTCTGGTTCCCATTCACTGCCAAGCTACTCTAAATATTTTGTAAAAGCACAAGCAAATATGTCTGCATGAATTTAAAAACTACAGATGCTGGAAATTAAACAAAAAACAATAAAAGCTGGAAACTTTCAGCCTATCAGGCAATATTTGTGGAAAGAGAAATTGTCAGCGTTTTGGTTGTAAAACTCTGTCTGAACTGACAAAGGGAACTGTGTCATTATTGGTCACCTTTTGAGGTTTAATCTGTTTGCTAAGGTTTGAAGCACCTTCAATTACTCCAAAAGACTGAGGTTTGGTAAAATACTGAAAGGCTTTTATTCGCTGTACAATACAACCTCCACAGTGAGTGTCTGCCCCCGGACTGAGGGGGAGGGGCAAGGCGAACACCTTTATACAGGACTCTGTGGGAGGAGCCACAGGGGCAGTCAGCAGAGGGGTGTGTCCAGACAGGTAACCGAGTTACAACATATATACATGGTTTACCACATTCACCCCTCCTTTTTTTTTAAAAAGAGTCCCGCGGGGTGAAGTGACTGACAATATTTACAAGAAGTATATTTACAGGTTAAGTCTATCAGGCGGTCGAGTCCGTCGCTATGATCTACGTAGCACCGGTGATGGCGGTTGTGCTGACTCCGGCCTGACTTCAGGTGCCAGCACGTTAGGCGTCGGTAATCCCTCGTGCGTGTGTGTCGCGCCCGGTATGGGAGTGTCGTGTGGTGTCTGTATAGGGTTTGGGGTGCACGGTGTCTCGTAGGTACATACATTGGTGGATACGGGGTCAATAGTCACCACAGAGTGTCCAGGGTAGGGGCTCGGAGCTCCTGCGGGCGCCAGGTCGCAGATGGAGACCGTGTCCTCCCGCCCATCAGGTAAAACCACATAGGCATACTGGGGGTTCGCATGAAGTAAGTGAACCCTCTGGACTATCGGGGAGTATTTATTGCTCCTCGCATGTTTCCGGAGCAGCACTGGCCCCGGGGTCGTCAGCCAAGATGGTAGGGTGGTTGCAGTGGTCAATTTTCTGGGAAAAGAAAAGAGCCGCTCATGAGGGGTGGCATTGGTGGCTGTGCATAACAGGGAGCGGATGGAGTGGAGTGCCCAGGGAAGGACCTCCTGCCAGCGGGAGACCGGCAGTCCCTTTGACCTGAGGGCTAAGAGTGTGTCTTTCCACACTGTGCCATTCTCCTTCTCTACCTGTCCATTCCCCCGGGGATTATAGCTTGTGGTCCTACTGGTTGCAATTCCCCTAGCCAGTAGATATTGACACAGCTCGTCACTCATAAACGAGGACCCTCTGTCACTGTGGATATAGCATGGGTATCCGAACAGAGTGAAGAGCTTGTGCAGGGCTTTTATAACTGACGTGGTAGTGGTGTCGGGGCAGGGGATGGCGAAGGGGAACCGCGAGTACTCGTCAATTACGTTAAGAAAGTACACATTGCAGGCAGTGGAGGGAAGGGAGCTCTTAAAGTCAACACTCAGTCGCTCAAAGGGGCGGGTGGCCTTGATGAGTGCTGCCTTTTCGGGTTGGTAGAAGTGCGGTTTGCACTCTGCGCAGACTTGGCAGTCCCTGGTCATCATCCTGATCTCCTCAAGGGAGTAAGGCAGGTTCCGGGCTTTCACGAAGTGGAAAAGCCGGGTGACTCCCGGGTGGCAAAGGTCTACATGTAGGGCGTATAGCCGGTCGATCTGCGCGCTGGCGCATATTCCCCGGGATAGGGCATCGGAGGGCTCGTTGAGCTTCCCAGGCCTGTACATGATGTCATAGTTGTAAGTGGAGAGTTCGATTCTCCACCTCAGAATTTTATCATTTTTGATTTTGCTCCGCTGCTGATTATTAAACATGAATGCAACTGAGCGCTGGTCAGTTAGCAGGGTGAACCTTTTGCTGGCAAGATAGTGCCTCCAGTGCCTTATAACTTCCACTATGGCCTGGGCCTCTTTCTCTACCGCAGAATGCCGAATTTCAGGGCCTTGAAGGGTACAGGAGAAGAATGCCACCGGTCTTCCTGCCTGGTTGAGGGTAGCAGCCAGCGCAAAGTCAGAGGCGTCACTCTCTACTTGGAAGGGAATGGCCTCATCCACTGCATGCATTGCTGCTTTGGCAATGTCCCCTTTTATGCGGTTGAAGGCCGCGTGGGCCTCGGCAGAGAGGGGGAATGTGGTGGACTTGACCAGGGGACGGGCCTTGTCTGCATAGTTAGAGACCCATTGGGCGTAATATGAAAAGAAGCCCAGGCACCTTTTGAGGGCTCTGAGGGTATTGGGAAGAGGGAATTCCAACAAGGGGCGCCTACGGTCGGGGTCAGGGCCAATGACTCCATTCTCCACGACACACCCAAGGATAGCAAGTCGGGTGGTCCCAAATACACACTTGTCCTTGTTATAGGTGAGGTTGAAAGATTTGGGCGCTTGGAGAAATTTTTGGAGGTTGTTGTCGTGATCCTGCTGGTTGTGACCGCAGATGGTGATGTTATCCAGATATGGGAACGTGGCTTTCAGTTGGCACTGGTCCACCATCCGGTCCATTGCCCTCTGGAAGACAGATACATCATTCGTGACACCAAAGGGGACGCGCAGGAATTGATAAAGCCTGCTGTCCGCCTCGAAGGCAGTGTAAGGGCGGTCCTCCCGGTGGATGGGGAGCTGATGGTAAGCGGATTTTAGGTCTATGGTCGAGTACACCTTGTACTGTGCTATCTGATTAACCATATCCGCGATGCGGGGTAGAGGGTACGCGTCGAGCTGGGTGAACCTATTGATGGTCTGGCTATAGTCCACGACCATCCTATTCTTCTCCCCGTTCCGAACAACCACCACCTGCGCCCTCCAAGGACTTGTGTAATGACCCCCTCCCTGAGCAGCTGCTGCACCTCCGACTTAATGAAAGCTCTGTCCCCCGCGCTGTACCTCCTGCTTTTAGTTGCCACAGGTTTACAGTCGGGGGTCAGCTTGGCGAACAGCGGTGGGGGAGGGATCCTGAGGGTGGGGAGGCCGTAAGTGGTGTCGGTAGTGTGGCAGTTGGCATGATGTTGGGTGGGATGCGCGGGTCGGTGTGTGTGTGTGGTCAGTAGCGGGGTACGTGACATATCTCTACAAAGCAGGGGATTTATGACAGTAATTGGCGGGAGGGGCCCATCATACTTCATTGTCACGCTTTTCAGGTGGCTCTGGAAGTCCAACCCCACAGCACAGGGGCACACAGTTGAGGCAAGACCAGTAACGTAAAGTCCCGATATTCTGTACCCTGCACCACTAGTGTCACTACACAACCCCCCCGGATGTCTGTTGTATGCGACCTGGAGGCCATGGTGACCCTCTGACTTACCGGCCGTATCATGAGTCCACAATGCTGCACCGTGGCCGGGTGGATAAAACAGGCAGCTTGTCCTGTGCCCCTCCACCAGGATGTCCATCATTGACCTTGCGAGCTGGTGGGGAGCGCTTTGGTCGAGGGTCACGGAAACCAGGGTGGGGTCGCTGTCTTGGTCCGGCGTGGTGGAGTGCCCTGTGAGCACCCGTTGGTCGTAGGTGGTGGGAGGTTGTGCCGACCAAGATGGCCGCCCCCATGTCTCGCACGTGGTGGTGGCGTGCAGGGAAGATGGCGGCAGGCAAGATGGCGACCCCCACGTCTCACACGCGGCGCTGCTCGATCCCGCTCGCGGTTTTGACTTACAGACCTTGGCGAAGTGGCCCTTCTTTCCGCAGCTGGAACAGGTAGCTTGTCGGGCCGCGCAGCGTTTCCGGGGGTGCTTCTCCAGTCCGCAGAAGTAGTACTTCGCGGACTCACGACTGGCGGCAGCCGAGGACGATTCACCGGCAGGTTGCAGGGTCTGCGGCACCCACGAGGCCATCGGGGGATCACGTGCCTGGAGAGCCTCGGAGTTATGCAGAGCGGCCTCCAACGTATCAGCCAGCTCCATTGCCGAACTTGGGGTAAGATCGGCTTTTTCCAGCAGCCGCTGGCGCACGTACACTGACCCGGTCCCCATGACGAAGGCGTCTCTCACTAGGAGTTCTGCATGCTGTGCCGCCGTCAGCTCCTGGCAATTGCAGGCTCGCACGAGCGTCCGTAGGGCCTGGACGAACTCAGCACTCGATTCCCCGGGGCGTTGTTGCCGTGTCGTTAAACGGTGCCGAGCATAGACGCTGTTTATCGGCCGCAGGTATTGTCTTTTGAGTGCGTTCATTGCGCCGTCGTAGTTCGGCTGGTCTCTGATCAGCGAATAGACCCGTGGACTGACCCTGGAGAGTAGAACTCTGCGCTTCACTACGGGGTCGGTCGCTTTAATCTCCTCTAGATACGCTTCGAAGCAGGCCAGCCAGAGTTCGAAAGTGTTTCCAGCTTCAGGTGTTTGCGGATTGAGGTCTAATTTTCTGGTCTCAGGGACTGTTCCATGTTTTAAAACGCACAGCGAATAAAATTGAAGCACCTTCAATTACTCCAGAAGACTGAGGTTTGGTAAAATACTGAAAGGCTTTTATTCGCTGTACAATACGACCTCCCCAGTGAGTGTCTGCCCCCGGACTGAGGGGGAGGGGCAAGGCGAACGCCTTTATACAGGACTCTGTGGGAGGAGCCACAGGGGCAGTCAGCAGAGGGCTGTGTCCAGACAGGTAACCGAGTTACAACATATATACATGGTTTACCACAAGGTTCTAAGTCCCCAAGAACTGGTTCCAAAATCTCAAACCTAAGCTTTTCCTCCTGCACTAACTCTAGCAAATGATTCATTTGTCACATCTTTCTATTTCTACACCTGTTACCATATGCTACAAGAACTAATCCTGACGTTATGGGCTTCTTGAGATCCTACTTTAAAATTCTTTCTACGCTTTCTAAGCTGTGCTTGCATGACATCATCTCCTTTCCTTCCACACCCTGCCACCCATCCTTGTTACCTCTATTGGCCACAACTTGTGGTTCTTCACCCTTGCCCTTCAACTATTGGATGACATTCATCAATCCGGCATGAGGGAGACAGGAGACAACACTTCATTTTGGAACAGTGCCTGCTGCTACAGAGATGCCTGTATCTCCTAATAAATTGAATCTCCTGTCACTACCATTCATTTTTCCTGTGTATTGAGCCTCTTGTGATACCATACTTCTGCACCTGACTTCACTTCCCTTGGGAATCTTGCTCTTGCCAGTATCCTAAGGGGAAAATCTATTAAGTGAGCTAGATGTGCTCAGGGGAAGTTCTGCCCCACCTGTCTGCTCCTGTTAATACACCTGGCAATCACCTATTGCTTCTCTGACTGTACACTTGCTGCTCCAGTGTGTTCTGGGCTGGAGAGTAAGCAGCTATTCTAGAATCGAGTCGGTACCCTTGGTTGAAGCTGACCTTCTATCTCTTGGTGTCCTGAAATGAACTTGTAACCTGATTCTAGGCCCGGACATTCTCTTGAGTAGCACATTGCTTTTTGTTCAATGTTAAGTTGCATCAATTTGGGTCTTTGGCAAACTTGTCCCAGGTTCACTGTGTATATGCTGACACTGGAAACTTGGGCATTGGCAAACAGTGTTCTGACCCCGCTTGTGCAATGAGTGGGTGCCATTTGGCAGAGTTGGCATTTATTGTCCATCCCTCAGTGCCCATGAACTGAGGTGCCAGTAAAGAATCGACCGCACTGACGGGGTCTGGAGCCAGTTCCAGGAAGACGACTGGTTGTCTACAACAATCTAGTAGTTTTATTATTACTATTTTGGAGACCAGCATTCATTCCAGATTTATTTACATTCTCCAGCTGTTGCTGTGGGATTTGAACCTGTTTCAATCAATGGTCAGAAATTTGTAATTTAACACTGCACTATTTTAGCCTACATTGTTGGTCTATTACAACAATATCACCTACCCTCCCCATCTTGGGATAAAATCACTTGCCTCTACCAATGCCCTGCTATCTACTCTCCCATTATTTACCCTCTATAAACCTCTGCTCACTTTTCAGCTCTATTGCTGAATTACTGAAAGTTCCACTGACTCAGTACCACTGTTCCCATTTACTGCTAGTACCCCTACAAACTTCAGTTTGAAACAAATAAACTCTTCTCTGGTTTCCAGCCAGATACGGGTATCAATTATAACCAACGTTCGGATGACAAACTCCACTATCTTCATCAGGGATGATGCATGGCCCATGTCTAGTCCAGTAGTATTTATAGGTGCGCCCCCCCCCACCCCATAGTCTGTCCCTCCTGATTGGTTAGTCCTCATCCAATTGGGTTTCCACTCTCCCATCTTGTTTATAATTGAATTCCAGTTCTTGGAGCAAAGCCTTTGTCTTTGTTAAAATTCTTTCCCTCTAGTTTTATTTCAATGGGTTCCTTCATGAGGTGGTCCCACATGCCATTAGCATGGCACGGTAATTTTGTGCTGTCGAAGACAATCCTATGGCCATTGCAAATGCAATGTTTTGCTATTGCCGATTTCTCCGGGTAACCCAAATGGATACACCTCCTGTGCTGCTTGATGTGAGTTTCCACCGTGCATCCCGTCTGGCCAATTATATGCTACTCCACATTCACGGAGTCCTGTAAATGTCAGCCCTAGTCCCAAGTCATCTTTGACCCGCATGAGCTGTGATTTGAACTTCCTTACATGTTTGTGGATGGTATTAATCCAGTATTTCTTCAGGATCCTGGCAATCCTTCCAGAAACCATGAAAATATAGGAAGACAAGCGGTAGCAACGGGTTCCTGGTTTTATAGGCGCATCAAGCAGCACAAGAGGTGTATACATTTGGGTTTCCCAGAGATATCGGCAGTAACAACATTGCATTTGCAATGGCCATAGGGTTGACTTCAATGGCACAGAATTCCTGTGCTGTGCCAATGGCTTGTGAGACCGCCTGGTAAAGTAAACCATCAAAATAAAACTGGAGGAAAAGAATTTTGACAAAGGCAAAGGCCTTGCTATAAGAAAGAACTGGAATTTGATTGTAAGTAATTTAGGAGAGTGGAAACCTGATTGGATAAGGACTAATCAGTCAGGAGGGATGGACTACGTGGGGGTGGGGGTATAAATACCACCGAACTAGACATGCCCATCTATCATCCCTGATGAAGCTGGTGGTTTGTCATTGAAATGTCGATTATAATCAATACCTGCACCCGACTTGAAGCCTGAGAAGAGTTTATTTGTCATAGATGGTGGGAAAGCACTAGATCGTTTTGCAGTTTGAAATCTTCATCTTGCCATTGAAAAGGATGTTAAATCACCATTGGACTGAGAGTATATTTGGTAGCATTCCAGTGAGTCTCCCACTTAAAGAAGTCCTGGTTAATGCTGACAAAGTTGTGATGGTTTTGACCAACTTTTAAACCTGTGTATGCATTCATCCCTCAGTTTCTCTGAACTTCTCCAGCTTTACACATCTTGGTATGTATTGTGCACTGCTGTGGCCTCTTGTACTCTCCCTATTCTTTGCTCAACCATTAATTAAACTGCACACCCTTAATTTCCTTACCACCACCCCCTCCTTCACCTTCACCATCCTTTTTCTATTTGAAATGGTCCTTGATGCTTGCCTCTTTAACCAAGCTTCTGTAAAGAGCCTTGGGGCACATTGCTACATGAAGAATACTGTAAGTCATTGTTGCATTTAGCAGCATTATAGTGTGGCTAACATCCATTGTAATGCTGAAAAATATCTCTGAGAATGTGCCATACCCAAGGTCACCTCTGCTGCAGAAGTGTCGGTACAGCAGTGTTCATGTGATTTGGTATTGGAACAGTAACAAGAATGCAGTTGTTTTGGAATTTTAGTTATGTATTTGTTTGAGAGAAAACTTCTTAACATCAGGAACTGCAACCTGTTGCATTCTGATGACTGAACATGTTCTGGGTTGTGTGGAGTTTGGGAGCATAGAAGCAGGTGATTTCACTGAACTGCTTACTGATGGTTAGGGGCCCCTCCGATGTCTTTGTATTATGTGGGGGTGAAATTTTTTTGCTTGGTTGTCAGGGAAAGAAAGAATGAGTTCACTTTTATGAGTAAGCTTCTCTGTTAATGGAGGTATAGATGCCTGAGCATTGCATGAGAAATTTGGAGGGTGTTTGTTTTCTTTGAGTTTTAGTAATTGTAGAAGTATTCTTGATAGTATTTCATCACAACTTTGTTTCTATTTTTGTTCTGTCTAGTTTCCATGTAGAGGTGAGTAGGGATTGTTGAGTCATGTTGTTTAAGGGAGTTATGGACATATTTGAATCTAAAACACATTAACTTCATTACATTTGTAACCTCTATATACCCTATAGCCTATTTGCATGCAGTGTTTGAGGAAAAACGGTCCCCAATCCAAAACTGCAGAATGGTGCAGTCTACTCTCTTTTGAATTGTTTTTGTAATTTGGGATGATTTTTCTCTTTGGACGGAGCCAGGTTTTTGGAGATGGAAAACCTACAGTAAATCCTTTTTGCAGATGGATGTAGACAGATTTTTGGATGTTTAGGGAGATTGGCACTGAGGTGTTTTTTTTAAAAAAAGGTTATTCTTATTGAATGATGGATCAGGTACAATTCCTATTTCTAACCACACAAAATGCTGAAGGAACTCACAGGTCAGGCAGTATCTATGGAAATGAATAAACAGTCGATGCTTCGAGCCGAGACCTTTCATCAGGACTGGGAAGGAAGCAGGAAGAAGCCACGATAAGAAGGTGGTGAGGGGGGAGGGGAAGGAGGATAGTTGGGTGAAGCTGGTTGGGTGTGGGAGGGGGTATGAAGTAAGAAGCTGGAAGCTGATGGGTGGAAAAGGTAAAGGGCTGGAGAAGAAGGAACCTGATAGGAGAGGGCTCCAGTGAATACACCAGCTTTGAATCTGGAGATGTCCCAACCACTGCCACCAAACTTGTAGTTCCCTTGCCATACACTGTTCATTTCTACATCCTACCTAAGATCCACAAACCTGACTGTCTAGATAGGCCCATAGTTTCTGTCAGCTCTTGCCCCACTGAACTTGTGTCTGCATACCTTGACTCCATCCTATCCCCCTTGGTTCATTTCCTTCCCATCTACCTCCATGACACAGCCCATGTTCTTAATCTCCTCAACAACTTTCAATTCCCTATCCCTGGTTGTCTTATTTTCAGCATGGTTGTCGAGTCCTTTAAAAGCTTCTATACCTGATCAAGAAGGCCTTAAAATTTCTTTGCTACATTCAATAGGTCTTGACTACAGACCCTGACTCGTTCACCTCCTCTGTCTGGCAAAGCTGGTCGTCAACCTCAACAATTTCTTTTTTGGCTCCTACTTTTTCCAAAGTCAAGGTGTAGCCATAGGCCCCAGCCATACCTGCCTTTGTTTGCTGCGGTCCATGTTCCAAGCCTTTCCTGGTAATGCTCTCCAACTTTCTGCAATGCATTGACAGCTGCAATGGTGCTGTTTCAAGCACTCATGCTGAGCTCGTGAATTTGATCAACTTTGCCTCCAACTTCCACCCTGCCCTTAAATTCCCTTGGTTCATTTCAGATACCTGTCTCTCCTTCCTCGATCGCTCAGCCTCCATCTCTAGAGACAATCTGACTACCAATATCTTTTATAAACCCACTGACTCCCATTGCTGTCATGATTATACTACTTCCCACTTTCTCCTGTTCATTCCCTTTTCACAGTTCCTTCATCTCTGCCACATCTGTCTATAGGATGAGGCTTTCCAGAAGATGTATCCTTTCTTCAAAGAATGTGGTTTTCCTTCCTCCACCATTGATGCTGCTCTCATCTGCATCTCCATTTCCCAGATATCCAACCTCACCCCATCTTCCCACACCCTTAACTGGGATAGAATTCCTCTTGTCCTCACCTACTACCCTATGATCCTCCTCATTAAGGACCTCACTCTCCACCATTTCTGCCATCTTCATCGGGACCCTACCACCCAATCTATCTTTACCTCCTTCACAGCCCCCCCCCCCCGCACTTGTGGCTTTCTGCAGGTCACTCCCGCTAAGTGTCTATTCATCCCTCCTCACTAACCTCTCTCCTGGCACTTATCCCTGCAAACTTATGTGCTACACCTCTCCCTCACCTCCATTCAGGGTCCCAAACAATCCATCCAGGTGAGGCAAAACTTCACCTGTGCATCTGTAGGGGTTCTCTACTGGATCGAACCAGCGATCCCGATGCAGCAGCCTCTATATTGGTGAGACTTGACGTAGATTGGGGCCCCGCTTTGTCAAGCACCTTCGCTCTGCCCACACAAAAAAAGCAGGATTTGCCTGTAGTGAACCATTTTAGTTCCAATTCCCATACCTATTCCAAAATGTCCTGCCCTGGCTTCCTCTACTGCAGCAATGAGGCCACTCTCAGGTTGGAGGAGCAACACTTCATATTCCGTCTATGTATCCTCCAGTCGAATGGCATGAACATTAATTTCTCCAGCTTCTGATAAATTTTCTCCCTTTCTTCCCTTCCCCACTCCGGCTTCTTAACACTTCTAGTGGTGTCCCTCCTGCTTCCCTTTCTCCCATGGTGCATTCTCCTATCAGATTCCTTCTTCTCTAGACCTTTCCCATTTCCACCTATCAGCTGTCGGTTTCTTGCTTCATCTCCCCTCACTCACCCACTTGGCTTCACCTATCACCTGCTGGCTTACATTCCTTCTCCTTCCTCCACCTTCTCAGTATGACTTCTACCCCCTTCCTTTCCAATCTTGATAAAGGGTCTCAGCCTGTTGATTAATTTCTTTAGATGCTGCCTGACCTGCTGAGTTCCTGCTGCAGTTTGTGTGTTGCTCCAGATCTCCAGCATCTTCAGGATCTCTTGTCTCTTTCTAATGTCTTTTGTTTTCATTGGTATTTGCATTACAACTGATGGCCTGAGGTTTTGAAATCCCCAGTCAATTAGCTTCTCTTTCTCTTCTCATTCATACTTGTCAGTCCTGGTCCTGTTTCCTCACCGTAACACTGGAGAATGATGGCTGTCCTGTTCCTTCCTCTGCTAGTTGTAGTCAGCAGAGAACTGTTTAATGCTCAAAGCATGAGCTTTATTCCATTGTGCAAGCTACTTGGAATACAATACTTGGAATAGAATTTTGCCAAGAAATTTCACACAAGGCTTCTATCGATTGCTGCTTTGTTGTGAATTTCAAATTTAAAACTGTACATGCTAGAAATCTGAAATAAAAGTAGAAAATAACAGAACAAATACTCAAAAGGCCAGCTTGCATCTATGGAAAGAAACAGCTAATGTTTCAGGTCTGGAACCCTTAGACATAACTGAAAGAACACAAGTTATTTCTTAGTAGCAAACAAATAAAGGAATAAAGATCCATAATTCCTTGAAAGTAGACAGTGAAAGGAGCTTTTGGCACATTGACCATCATAAACCAGGGTAAGGAGCCTTTCTAAAGTACATGCAGACATCCCACCTTTCCCGGAAGTTCCGGGAGTCTCCTGCAAATTGATGGTGCTACCTCCCTGAAATGAGTTTTTGCTGGGTGGGATGTCTGTACATGTAGGCAACATTTACTGCCTTTCCTTCATCAGCCCACTTGTTGACCTCCAAAAATAAACCTTAAAGGATTAATTAGACATTATTTTAAAAAATAGAAATAAATTGCTTGTTCTGTTACAGAAAAAGTGATTTCCCTAAAGTTGAAGACTTGAGTTGAATGTGGAAGCTTGGACATTTGTGTTGATGGAAAATGAAGTGATATTTCATTGTGCCTTTCTAACAGAGCATCTGATTCAGGGGTTCCCAACGTGGAGTCCACAGACCCCTTGGTTAAAGGTAGGGGTTCATGGCATAAAAATGGTTGGGAACCCCTGCTCTATAGCAACTTACTGGTTCACATAGCAGTTTGTAAATTATCTTCTTGGAATTTTTGCTTTTCCATTTTCAAACTGTTCCTGAACAATATCCCTTTATAGAAGATTGCTATGAAATAGGACAATACACTAATTCTAAAAATTGCAGTGTGTATTATTTTTCAATAGGATAAAATTGGAGGAACACACCAAAAAATGCTGGTGAATGCAGCAGGCCAGGCAGCATCTATAGGAAGGGGTACAGTCGATGTTTCAGGCTGGGACCCTTCAGTCAGGACGCAGGGTCTCGGCCTGAAACGTCGACTGTACCTCTTCCTGTAGATGCTGCCTGGCCTGCTGCGTTCACCAGTATTTTTTATGTGTGTTACTTGAATTTCCAGCATCTGCAGATTTCCTCATGTTTGCAGTTTTAAAATTGGAGGGTCAGTTTCTCCTTGGATATTAACCTTACTTGGTATATTCTGTTGGCTGACTCTTTTTGTCCTTTAAGTTCTTATAGTAGAAATGGTGGATCCAGTAACATGCTAACATATTCATAATGGCTGCTGTTCTAGTTTAGCACTCTGAGTATTTAACCAGCTGAGTTTCCCTGACTCCTGCTATTCTCTCTTGCTTGCATCTATCCTCCTTAGATTCTTTAATTAGCATTAAGTGCAGAACTAAAACATGTCATTGGACCCAGGGGGTCATTGCTAATGTGCATGCTCTGGTTACTCCATCTACCTTTATCACAACTGACTTGCTTCTTTCTCCCTGATATGTTAGTTTATCCATTCTTGTAATTTCATCCATCCCAACTGCATTGTGGCACCAAGTTCCATAATCTAACCACTCTGTGTATATAGTATTTTTTAAAAGGTCTCATTTACCAATTAGATTTATCAGTGAGAAGTTCTTTATGGGTCCTTTTTTAATCTTGCCTGGCAGTTTTATTTTCTGTATCTACCTTGCATCACTCCTTTGATCTTCCCTCCAGGGGTACAGATCCCAGTATTTAGTAATTACTGATACGTCCATCTTTTGTTCTAGTACTACATTTTGTATCTTCCCCAGATTGGGCCATGATTCGTCTTGTACTTGTTATTACCAGAACAAATTCTATTGTTTCACTAAGACTGTTTCTGGAACAAAGAGTATCGTACTCTGTTCCTCCATATTTAACTAACACCTGAAACTTGCACCTCCATTTCTGTGATAATTGAATTTGCAGTTCTTCCTTTCAATTTCAATTTGACACCTAGCTCCCGAGCATAGAGGAGAGCAAGGGCAAATGTTCCTGTTTAAATATAATCGGCAGCCATAATAAAAATTGAAGTAACATTCAGGAAATAAAATTTTCCATTAACTATTACTGCTTGACGGTTTTATAATTGTCTGATGTCCTAAAGAGGAAGGGATGATTATAATTTGTATGATCTGCTTATGCATAGCTGTGTACAATGAATCCAATTATAATAATGGCATTGCGAAGGGACAGATTATTTGTCTATCATGCTTGTGTTGTCCACGAGTGACAAAAATGTCTTTATGACCTAACTAATATTAAACAAAACCTACTAAAATTTTTTAAAAACTAAAATCAACCTAGATAACAAAAAAATCCAAAAGTTTAGATGACCACCCCCACAGCCTGATTATCTTTTTTTTTAAATCAACAAGGTGACAAATCCTGCAGAAGGTCAAACCTGATGAAGGATTCAAGATGTGATTTTTTTTTTGTTTTTCTCTTGTTTATTCAGCATTTTTACAAATGTAGAGAATCTCAGCAAGTTGGAGCATGGAGTCTATATGGACAAATTAGGCATGCTGTACCTGTTAGTACGTTTGGAAATTCTGTGTATGTGTGTGGAAGTTCAGACCTGCTTCTATTTAAATTGGTAAATATGGAAACTTGGGCATTTTCTAGGAAGACCAAGGCTACTACTTCTGACATGCTTTGTGGTTTTTTAAAAATAATATCAATTTGTTAAGGAGTAAATTGGAACATCTCAATGTGCAAACTTGTACCAGTATCCACATTTCCTTAGCCTGTTCTCTCAGAATTCTTAACAACCCTACCACCAAGTTACTGTAGGAACATCAGCTACAAGCCCATACATCCATGTGACATGGGAAGCCCAGACAATCTCAGGGAGAACGTGCAAAATCCACTCAGTGCAGGAAGTCAGGATTGAACCCATGTCACTGGAGCTGTGAGACTACTAGTTGACTACAGCTCTGCCACCGAGAAAGCATGGTATACCATGAGAGGAAAATTAGTTCTCAATTCATTTTCAGCTTCATTTATTTCACTTATTTATCACAAAAGTTAACGAAATCTCTTAATAACCATCACAACCCAAGAATGTGCTGGAGGCAGCTGGCAAGTGCTACCACATTCTGGCACCAGCATAGCAGGGTCACAATGTTCGGCAGAGCGACACAAGCAACAACAGCAAAACAACGCTTGATACATACAGGCAGGCCTCCAGCTCCAGGACAAGCTACCTCTGGACCTCCAATCTCCAGTCCCTGCCCAAACTCGCAGACATTGGGCCCCTGACTTTTGGGCATGCCAACCAAGGGGCCTCGACTTTTGATCTCAGCAACATTAGCCTCTTGGACTTCAACCTTCGGTATGGACTTCATGATTCATGGATCACAGGACTTTCAGCTCTGGATCCACAGGGGCTTCCAACCCTAGCATTTGCTGTCCTGGGCCAGGGTGGTGTCACCCCGACCCAGACTTGCTCACAGTGGGACTCTGACCTTCAGACATGGTGACCCTGCAGTTTGAACCTTTGGGCTTCCAATCCTAGCATTTGCTGTCCTGGGCCGGGGTGGTGTCACCCCGGTCCAGATTTGCATACAGTGGGACTCTGACCTTCAGACACGGCGACCCGGCAGTTTGAACCTTTGGGCTTCCAACCCTAGCATTTGCTGTCCTGGGCCGGGGTGGTGTCACCCCTAGCCCAGACTCTCACACGGTGGGACTCTGACCTTCAGACACGGTGACCCAGCAGTTTGAACCTTTGGTATTGATCCAAGGACTTGCCAATCATAAGGCTTTGAACTTGAGGTTTCGAACTCCAGACTTGCATGGAACCTGAGCCTGCTACTTGCCAACCCGGAGATCACCAGCCCTCCTGCCTACATAGACCTCTGCTCTTGGGAGTTGTCAACCTGAGAAGACTAGCTGACTGTGGCAGAGGGTGGTCGTTGGTCCTTGGTCACTGAGGTCAGTAAACTCCATAATTGACCAGGGGGATTCCTGTGTTATGTCTTGGAGCCTGCTAACGCAACATCTGCCCATAGGGATTACTGGCCACCTACTGTGGAATACTCAGACCTGAACTCCAGCTTCTGCCTTGTTCCTTATTCACTTCTGCTTGCCTCTAACTTCCTTCATCCCTGTCTCCAAACTTCAACCTGTCCCCCAAACCATCCCTAGAACCTTAAAAAAACAACTGTCTGAGCCACAGCATCTTGAACAACATCAGCAAAGTTGGTCCAAATTAGTGTTAAGTTTAACTTGACATTTTATACTTTCTCCAATACTGCTTTGATATTTGGCTGATGAATTGTGGTAGTGGGAAGAGAGAAAGTCAACAAATAAACTTCCAGTGATTTGGAAATTTTAAACAAAAACACAGTAACCTCGGAAAAGTAAGTCATGGTAAAAGGAAGAACTGGAGGGACCAATATCTCCATGTCTTGGCCCATCAAAATTAGTTGCATGTTGATGAACTCAGAAGCAGAGAAAGCCATCATGTTTCCCTTTATAAAAACACCAGTTTGTGTTCTATTCAGCGTATAAAGAGGAATCAGTGGGTTCAGTGTACTTGGATTTTCAGACTCTACCCACTAAACTGCCACAAAAGGCCACTGCACCCAACTCAATACATCTGGCAATAATGAACCGATTTACCAGTTTAAGAGGATAACACATTGGGCTGAGGGCAGCTTGTTTATATGGGAAGGGGAGCAGTGGATTAGAAAACCCAAGCAAAGGGTTAAATCAGTGTTGGCAGTCAGTAACTGGTTGAGTGCTGGGGATGGGTTCTGAGGCAAAGGTTGGCAAATTAAGTGCACTACAAGGAACATGAGACCATGCACTCTAGAAGGTGGAATGAAAAAGCAAATTATTATTTAAATGGAATGAGCAGACAGTGCTGTGGAACGGGGAGATCTGGGAATCCTGGTACTCAAAACCCTAAGCTAATCTGCGGGTATCACAAGTAATTGAGGCCAGTGAAACACTGAAGTTTATTACAAGTCGTGGAGGGTATTCCTGGGATATGGTGGAAAAACCATACATGGGTTACCCCTGCTCCAGTTGTATACTTGGTACATATTTAAGAAAGGGTATCCTTGTACCAGAGGCAGCTCAACGAAGGTTCACTTGGGCTGATTCTTGGAAGGAAGGTGCTGACTTGTTCAACAGGTTGGTCTTGTATTCAGTATGGAAGAATGACTTGATCTTATTGTGAAATTGGTTTCTGAGGATTGACAAAGTGGATACTGGGAGAATGTGTCTCCTAGTGGGAGCATCTAGAAGTGAGGAAAATACCTTCAAAATGAAAGATTACTGATTTAAGATGGAAATGGAGGAAGGAATTTCTTTTGGAAGATATGACTAAGAGGGTACTCCAGCCCAGGAAGCTGTGGAGAAAAACATTAATCAGTTAATCCACAGGGCAGCAATAGTGTATGGGGAGAACACAGGGAAAAAAAAAGGCCAAGATGGGATCATTCATGATCTAGTTGAATGGCAGAACAAATGTGAGGGGTCAGATGGGTTACCCTTGCTGTACTTGTATATTTACTATGTACTGCTTGGCAATCTAATCAGGAATTGATGATGGTTGTACAGTGTTAAACAATTTTCCACTTGGACTGAAATCAACTGGTGCAGCATAAATATATCAAATGGGAACAAGTGAAGCCTTTATTGGCCTTGTAGAAAAAGCTGGCAAAGTAGCTGGTGTGTAGGTGAACCACACTTACACTTACAACACTTCTGTTTGTTAGCATTCAGCTCATAATTTAGGACTGCTTCAGCTTTGGGGGTGGTGAGTGGGGGGTGGGCGGCAAAAAGAGGGATGTGGAAAATCAAAGATAGCACATCATTTCTGAAGTACTTTTCATGGCTTTCAGGAGATCTCAAAGTACTTTCCAATGAACCATTTTGTTAACTCTGGTATTCGCCCTTATATTTGTGGTGAATTGCAGAGATTTTCAGGTAGCCATAATGGAAACGTGGCTGCTTTCTTTAATCCCGTATATGTGGTGGTGTCGTCATCCTCTGACCATGTGGAGGACGTGGGCAATTTTCTTAAATGGGAAACGTAACAACATTCTGTAGCACCACCACAGGAGTTCTGAAGTGTAGACTCATTATTAGATGCAGAGGTGCATCACTTAATAATTGGGCAGGGTTGCCAGAAAGAATTTTAATACATATTTTGAATCTTTACCCCTGTCAAGGAATTTTGTACTTCCAGGATGTTTATTTTGATTCTGAGGTCATGAGATTACAATCATCTATGATTCTACAGAGATAGTAGTAGGGCATCTTATTCTTTTTGTTATTGTCTGGTCTGTGGACTTGTCAGCCTGAATCTGTTTGGATCGATACAGTATGTAACCCAGTACCACTGATCTCTCTGGATGGCGTGCAAAATAAAATTTCTCACTTTGTCTCAGTAGGTGTGCCAATAATAAACAAATGCCCAATTTTTCTTGAGTGTTGTGAATCAGTTTAGTTCCCTGCCCCTCATAGTGGCCAAAACAGATTTAAAATTACAGGAAGGACAGCCACCAACATATCAGCAAGGCCTAGATCAATCACAAATCTGAGTGGTCTGGTGTTGCATCAGTCAGATTTCCTATACTGAAAGCTGAGTGAACCTTGTAGGTGTTTACGGTATTGCAGTCCTGTGGCTGCATTGTCGATTCTTTTATTGCAGGTTTCTTTCACTACTTGAATTTGAATTTAAATTTCCCATGGGGGATTTGAACTTCTACTTTTGAGTGAGAAGCCCAGGTCTTGAATAGCAGTCCAGATTTACTTTCTTAAAGGCCATCTTGTAAATTCAGCGGAAATGAATCAGCTGCCTATTTTGTGAAGGCTAAAAATAGAAGCAGTGTTGTGTACTCATAACAAGCAATGCACTCTTTAATGATGTCTTTGGCTTTCCATCGTTCTAATTGATGCTTTAGGTTAACCACCAAGCTAGAACCTTGCTCAGTCATTCTCCCTGTTCTTCCATCCTCTTTCTGTGCCTGGGGCATGGCAGAAACAGAACTAAATGTTCTTGTGAAACATTCTTATCAAGAGTAGCCAGTGTGTTTGTCACAACATGCACATGGCAGTGATAAAGAAAAGGAGGTTGTGGTGTTCTGACGGGGCATTTGAAGACTGAATGATAGTGGACCCTGCATCATTCTCTGCCCGCCTCCCTATTTCCCCTCTGACGTCAGTTGAGTTCCTCTGTCTGCTGGTAATTGGTTTATTATTGTCACATGTATCAAGATTTGGCCAAAAACTGTTTTACATGCCATCCATACAGATCTTTTCACTACTTCAGTTCATTGAGGTCGGACAAGGGAAAAAGAATAACAAAATATACGGTGGATTCCAGTTAATCGAGACACATCAGAACCAATACATTTTTAGTGCAATTAAACAGCTACACTAATTAGCCAAGGTTTCTTGGAAAAGTATCATTTAATTGGGTAACAACTGATGTATTTAAATGAAATCATATCATTAGAACATTACCAATGCTACTACAGTACTAAAAATCTGTAAGTTACTAATAATTATTGATGGAAGAATTTATCCAGTGTATGCTTCTGTGTTCTTTTGACTGTAAATGAACAAAATAGTGCAGACACCTAGTGCTGATATTGGACTGGCGTTATACAATGTTTTCTACAATTGCATCATCCATATATGCAGGTTGACTCTGTGGTTAAGAAAGCATATGGTGCATTGGCCTTCATCAATCATGGGATTGAGTTTAGGAGTCAGGAGATAATGTTGCAACTATGTTGGACCCTGCTCAGACCCCACTTGGAGTACTGTGCTCAGTTCTGGTCGCCTCACCACAGGAAGGGTTTGGAAACCATAGAAAGGGCACAGAGGAGATTTACAAGGATGTTGCCTGGATTGGGGAGCATGCCTTATGGGAATTGGTTGAGTAAACTCGGCCTTTTTTTCCTTAGAACGATGGAGGATGAGAGGTGACCTGATAGAGGTGTATAAGGTGATGAGAGGCATCGGTCGTATGGATAGTCAGAGGCTTTTTCCCAGGGCTGAAATGGCTAGCACGAGAGGGCACAGTTTTAAGGTGCTTGGAAGTAGGTACAGAGGAGATGTCAGGGGTAAGTTTTTTTTATGTAGAGAGTCATGAGTGTGTGGAATGGGCTACCGGTGACGGTGACGGTGGTGGAGGTGGATACAATAGGGTGTTTTAAGAGACTCCTGGATAGGTACATGGAGCTTAGAAAAATAGAGGGCTATGGGCAACCCTAGGTAATTTCTAAGGCAAGGACCTGTTTGGCACAGCTTTGTGGGCTGAAGGGCCTGTGTTGTGCTGTAGGTTTTTTGTGTTTCTATTTCTAACTCTGTTTCATTGTAACATTCAAGGTGATTGTTGATACCTTCAAATTCTTTGTCGTTCTTATCTCTTTGAAATTGTTTCATTTTCACTCCTGGCCGTTTCCGGTGTCCTCAAAGTTGAATGCTTGAAACCACTGTGATGGTATTGGGTTTGCTGACCAGAGTTCTAAACTCAAACAAAGACTTTAAGGCCTATTGGATATAAATACTATGAATACACTCACAAAAGGGAGATTGTACTGTAACAAACCGATCTTCAAAGACTTGCTTACTTCCCTGTTTATTCTCCATAGCAAGTATAGCTGCCAATATCCACTACTCGGGTGGTGGGTCCCCTCTCCCTACCAAAAGAGAACATATTTCGAGCTAACAAAGTTTAAAACACAGTTCATATATTTTCAGTGATACACATTGAATGTTATAGAGTGCTTTTTTTTAAAACTTGAAGCTGATTACTGCTTTCCATTTACATTTTAAGAACTGAAGACTGGCTTACTTTTACTACCCAAAGTTAAATTGTTAGTTGGAAGTTTAATGATCTTGCAAGTGGCAGTGGCAAGATCATTAAACTTCCATCTATCACATCAGTGAGCAAAATGGGTCTAAATTGTCTTGCTGCTTATTTTTTTCCCCCCCATCTATCAGAGACAAAAAAGAAATCACTGCATTTGAACACAAACACACGCAACTGATGCCATTTTAAAACTGTTCACTGTAAGCAGGGTGGGGTTTCTAACAGTCAGAACACATGCCCATGACTGATGCTAGCTAGAAACTGTCGGCAACAGTCTCTTGTCCCAGTTAAGTGGCATAGTGCCCCAAATAAACGAAGGGAGTCCCAGCTATTGTTTTTTTTTGTTCTTTCAGAGTCATCCCAAAAAAGCAGCTGCCCCAATTAACTAAAATTCACTGCTGTTGCAGTTAGAGAGGGTGCAGTGCAGGTAGTTAATACAGTGCCAAAGCCATGACAAGGTAGATTGTGAAGTGAAGACACCATCTTATTGTACCAGGGAACTAGTCCATAGCAGAATAAAAGCTTCCTTAAGCCTGGTGGTACATTCTTTCAGGCAGTTGTACTTCTGCCCAGTGGGGGTGAAAGGCGAATGTCTCTGGTGAAAAGAGACCAAGATAATCAGAGGAAGTGGATCACTCAGAGCTTCCTATCAATATTCACTGCTGCCGTGTATTTTAAACTGTGTGATGCCACTCTTGGGCATGCTGAAACACTAAGCACATTGTAGTATACCCTATGCAGAATATTGGCACACTAAGTGTGCTGATACACCCATTCAACTTGCAGCCTGCATTAGGCTGTTACTATTTATTTGAGAGGGGAAGCACTATTGAAAGGCATCAATGCAAGTTTCTGCAGAGATCTCTAATTAGGAAGGTGAACTGCTTTCTTTCAGATATTAAAATGGTGTTCTGTCTTCCTCTATATGCAGAGAGCAGGAAGTCGGTCAGCTGGCTGCTGGCAGCAGATAATGATGTGTGGGTCTGGGTGATGGGTGAAGGTCCAGGAGACAAACCCTACGATCAAATTT